>NC_080543.1:2252958-2387958 GCF_028640845.1 Ahaetulla prasina | reverse complement strand
CGAAATCACTAAACAAATTTCTCCGTTAGCAACATAAAACTGGGGCTCCGTTGTGGTCGTAGGTTGAGGACTGCCTGCACTAGACTTACGGAGCATAAGAGACACCAATAAAAATTATTGTGTATTGTGATGCATAAAATTTACCTGGACATATGGATATTCTGCAACCAGCTCTCCCTTCACGTTGTAAGTATAAATCGGCATATTTTCCACGGCAAAAAATCTGAAAATGTTAAAAAAAAAAAGAGAGAGAGGAAGTGAGTAGGGATGGGCCCCTTATATGCAACATATTACATAGCAAGGCAAGCTAAGATAGAAGGAATATTGTTTTGGATGAGGAATGATTAAAAAAAACAATCCAAAACGTTCAAAGAGAAATAAAGGGTATTATAACCACATTTTAAGTAGCAATTACCTGTTAGAAAAGGAAAAGACCTGGCTATCTCCATAGACATTTGGGGCTGGAAGTTGATAGAATAGAATAGAATAGAATAGAATAGAATAGAATAGAATAGAATAGAATAGAATAGAATAGAATAGAATAGAATTTTTTATTGGCCAAGTGTGATTGGACACACAAGGAATTTGTCTTGGTGCATATGCCCTCAGTGTACATAAAAGAAAAGATACGTTCATCAAGGTACAACATTTACAACACAAATGATGGTCAATATATCAATATAAATCATAAGGATTGCCAGCAACAAGTTATAGTCATACAGTCATAAGTGGAAAGAGATTGGTGATGGGAACTATGAGAAGATTAATAGTAGTGCAAATTTAGTAAATAGTTTGACAGTGTTGAGGGAATTAATTGTTTAGCAGAGTGATGGCCTTCGGGGGAAAAACTGTTCTTGTGTCTAGCTGTTGATTGATTGGTTGCATCGCTTACTGTAAATTGAGGATGGTTGTTTTTCTTAAGGTTGCTTGCTTTAATTTTATTATTTTTCTGGTAACTATTCCATGCTGACCAGCATCAGCAAATGAGATAGGCAGCCATGTACATCTTTAAATAAATTAAATAAATTAAATAAATCACTGGAGAAGAGACTGGACAGCCACTGGTCTGGAATGGAGTAGGTTTTCCTGCCTGAGCAGGGGGTTAGATTAGATGACCTTCAAGGTCCCTTCCAGCCCTATGATTCTATGTATTATCCATTTTCCACTTATGGTTATTGATGAGGTTTTTTTTTAAAAAAAATGTTTTTATGTTTTATTGACATAAACCCCTGGGAACTGCTTTTCTTAAATCTAGAAGGAGATAAACACAATTAATCAGTTACTGCACACGATCCATTAAAAGGAAGTGGTCACTTACTGTTGTTTCAGATGCACAATTCTGTATTGTCCTTCCACTTTAATCATGTAACTCAAATGCACCTGAAATTAGATGGACAAAATGCAGAAGGCTTCATTAATATTTTTATCCTCCGGTTCTTCTCTCCCAGGCCACTGCGAATAACGATTCATCATTCATGCACAAATTAAACAAACAAGCAAACAAATTTAACCCATGGCATTGGAGACTAAAGAAATTTCCATGAATTTTGAATTCTATTCTATTCTATCCTATCCTATCCTATCCTATCCTATCCTATCCTATCCTATCCTATCCTATCCTACCCTGCCCCACCCTACCCTACCCTACCCTATTCTACCCTATTCTATTCTATACTATTCTATTCTGTTCTATCCTACCCTACCCTACCCTATTCTATCCTACCCTACCCTACCCTACCCTACCCTACCCTATTCTATTCTACCCTACACTACCCTACCCTACCCTATTCTATTCTATTCTATTCTGTTCTATCCTACCCTACCCTATTCTATCCTACCCTACCCTACCCTACCCTATTCTACCCTACCCTACCCTACCCTACCCTACCCTACCCTATTCTATTCTATTCTGTTCTATCCTACCCTACCTTGCCTATTCTGTCCCACCCCACCCTACCCTGCCTATTCTGTTCTGCCCTGCCCTGCCTATTCTACCCTACCCTACCCTACCCTACCCTACCCTACCCTATTCTATTCTATTCTGTTCTATCCTACCCTACCTTACCCTATTCTATCCTACCCTACCCTACCCTACCCTATTCTATTCTACCCTACCCTACCCTACCCTACCCTACCCTACCCTACTCTACTCTATTCTATTCTATTCTATTCTATTCTATTCTATTCTATTCTATTCTATTCTATTCTATTCTATTCTATTCTATTCTATTCTATTCTAATCCAATCCAATATCCAATATCCAATATCCAATATCCAATATCCAATATCCAATATCCTATCCTATCCTATCCTATTCTATTCTATTTCTAGTCTAGTCTAGTATAATTCTGAATTCTCTCCTATCCTATTTTATGCTATCCTAAAATAAAATAAAATAAAATAAAATAAAATAAAATAAAATAAAATAAAATCTTAATAAAGACGTAAGCTAAGGAATTTTCGTTTAGCTGTGCTCCAAGAATTCTCAATCACCCATTTCTCCACATTTTTAGAAGCGGGGGCGTGTTCTGAAGAAACCAAACCCTGTCTATCCATCTTTTGACCGGAACTCAAGAGGATTTCTTTGCATATCAGAGCAAAACATAAACCATGGTTTATAAATGGCAATAGCTAAGATCTTCCAAGACCAATAAGAACAAAGAACGGCCTGTGAAGCTGGTTATCTTTGCAAACCTCGGGGTGATCCATTCATTTCTTGGTCTGGCTGAACTGAGTAAACGAACGCAACCATTGTGGCTTGAAAACTACGGATCATGGTTTATGTGCAAATCAGGATGACGTGCGCAGGAATGGTTTCGAATCAGAACGAAACTTACTTTGCTGTTGTAAAGAGAGCTCGTTTCCAGCTGCAGGGGCTCTATGACTTCAGAGTAAAGGTATGTCGAAGACAGGCGGACAAAACCTTTAAAGAAACATAAAAGTAGATAAAATATGTTATGTACATGCACGAAATATTTGTTATCAACTTGTATTGAAGATGTTTTTATGTTTGTTTGTCTAAAAAAAAAACACCTTTAAAGAAATAGAGAGAAAAGAGAAGTAATATTTGCAGGATTTACATGGTTTTGACGGTAGGACTGGGGCTCTGGCTAGCAACCGACTGCTTGAGGGGTTGATGCGGTAAGAAAACCTGATCCCCATTCCGTCCGTCTGTTAGTTCCGGTTTCAGCGTGGTTTTTTAAAACCTTAATCTGTGTAGTTCTGATATTTTAATATTTTAATTGTTTTTCTACCTTATAGAATAACAGAGCTGGAAGGGATCTTGGAGGACTTCTAATCCAGGGGTCTCCAACCTTGGCAACTTTAAGCCTGGCGGACTTCAACTCCCAGAATTCCCCAGCCAGCAAATCTGGCTGGGGGATTCTGGGAGTTAAGTCCGCCAGGCTTAAAGTTGCCGAGGTTGGAGACCCCTGTTCTAGTCCAATCCTCTGTTCAAACAGGAAACCCTAGACCAGTGTTGGCTAACCTTTTTGCTGCCATGTGCCAAAAACTGGGGGAGCATGGAGGGCTCGCACACGTGTGTGCCCACACCCTTGCGTAACCCTCCTCCTGCACATGCGCACACGACCCACCAGGCTCCCACGCCTTCCATGCATGTGGACGCGACCCCCCCTACGCTCCCCTTTCACCCCCACACGTGCCCCCCTGTGACCCATTTTTGGGCCTAGCAGGCCACCCTAAAGCCTCCTGGGATCCAAAATGGGCCGCAGGGGGGCGCACTGCTTCCCCTGCACTCCCCCCCGCCCCTACGCATGTGTGTGCAATCCCCTGTCCATGTGTCTCCCGCATTGCGCCCTGCCTCCGCTCCAGAGACCCGAAAATCAGCTGGCCGGTAGGAGGCATGTGCGCATGCGTGGTGGGGATGAGCGTGCCATAGGTTCGCCATCATGGCCCCAGACCATTTCAGACAAGTGGCGGTCTAGTCCAGGGGTAGCCAACCTTTTTAGACCTACCGCCCACTTTGGTATCTCTGTTAGTAGTAAAATTTTCTAACCGCCCACCGGTTCCACAGTAATGCGCCGTGTATCTTCATCTGTGCATGCCTCTCACGCATCGTGGATTGGGTTTGGGGGAGGGGGGGCGCCGGCTATCAGCTCTGCTTGTTTGTTACAGCTGGGTGGTGTGGGGGGGGGAGATGCGCGAGCTATTCTGGGACGAGGCTCTTTTGTTTGCGGTCACAGTATAGCGCCATTTAGTTTCACTTACGTAACGTGAACTAAACTTTTTCTCGGGCGATACAAAGAGCATATTTTCAGAAATTTAAACTGTCACGGGGAATTTTATGAAAACCTAATGAAAATGTTTTTAAATAATGCTATGACATTTTTTTAAAAAGTCAATTAAATTTTAAAAAAAAGGAAAGTGCTTCAGTATCGGACAAAACCCCGACCGCCCACCATGAAAGCTGGAACGGCCACTAGTGGGCGGTAGGGACCAGGTTGACTACCACTGGTCTAGTCTCTTCTTCAAAACCTCCAATGATGGAGCACCCACAACTTCTGGAGGCAAGGAGTTCCACTGGTTAATTTTTCTCACTGTTAGGAAGTTTTTCCTTAATTCCAGGTTGCTTCTCTCCTTGATTAGTTTACATCTGTTGCTTCTTGTCTCGCCTTCAAGGGCCTTTGGAGAATAGGTGGACCCCCCTCTTCTTCTTTTGGGGCAGCCCCTGAGATACTGGCAGACTGTTATCATGTCACTCCTAGTCAGCAACCAAAATGCTTCCAGTTTGGACCGGATCGCCTGATCCGGTAGCGACGGCGGCGGGTGGTTCGGAGAACCGGTAGCAAAAATCCCTGCCCCTCCCCCCCGCCCATGCCCACCCTATCGCCTGCTTGCCCGCTTGCCGCTTCTTTTAAAAAATGCTTTTAAAAGGTAAAAAAAAAAAAAAAGGCTCTGGCGATCACAGCTGAGCTGCCTGATCGTCAGAGCCTTTTTTTTTAACTTTTAAAAGCATTTTTTTTTACAAATTATTCGGCCCATTAGGTTGTAAAAAAAATGCTTTTAAAAGTAAAAAAAAAAGACCACGCGCCACAGCTGATCCCATCCCCCCGCGCGCTGTTTCTCTTACTACATGCCTCCTTTTGGTGTGCACTGCGCATGCGCACCTTACATTTGATGTGTGGTGAGCACTGGGCCTGCATGCGTGCAGTGCGCATGGGCAGCCAGTGAACCGGTAGTAAACCAGTTCCGATTTCACCACTGCCCCTAAGTCCTTCTTTTCATTAAACTAGACCTCCCCAGTGCCTGCTTTATAGGTAGCCCTTGACTTAGAATCAATTGTTAAGTGACGGAAGTTTACAACAGCCATGAAAAAAGTGACTTATGACTGGTTTTCACCCTTATAACCCTTGCAGTGTCCTCATGGTTATGTTGATCAAAAATCGGATGTTTGGCTACCGTCTCATATTTATGACGGTTGCAGTGTCCCGGGGGTGTGTGTGTCACCTGATCCCCTTTAGCAAACTTCTGACAAGCAAAGTCCACGGGTGAAGCAGGATTCACTTAACAAAACCTCAAAACCGTAGAAATGGTGGTAGACTTTAGGAGAAACCCTTCCATACTTCCACCTCTCACAATACTAATCAACAGAGTATCAACAGTAGAGAGCTTCAAATTTCTAGGTTCTATCATATCGCAAGATCTAAAATGGACAGCTAACATCAAAAACATCATTAAAAAAGGACAGCAAAGAATGTTCTTTCTGCACCAACTCAGTAAGCTCAAACTGCCCAAGGAGCTGCTGATCCAGTTCTACAGAAGAATTATTGAGTCTGTCATTTGCACCTCTATAACTGTCTGGTTCGGTTCTGCAACCCAATAAGAAAAACACAGACTTCAGAGGATAATTAGAACTGCAGAAAAAATAATTGCTACCAACCTGCCTTCCATTGAGGACCTGGATACTGCACGAGTCAAAAAGAGGGCCGTGAAAATATTTACAGATCACTCGCATCCTGGACATAAACTGTTTCAACTCCTACCCTCAAAACGACGCTATAGAGCACTGCACACCAGAACAACTAGACACAAGGACAGTTTTTCCCCGAAGGCCATCACTCTGCTAAACAAATAGTTCCCTCAACACTGTCAGACTATTTACTGAATCTGCACTACTATTAATCATTTCATAGTTCCCATCACCAATCTCTTTCCACTTATGACTGTATGACTATAACTTGTTGCTGGCAATCCTCATGATTTATATTGATATATTGACCATCAATTGTGTTGTAAATGTTGTACCTTGATGAAGGTATCTTTTCTTTTATGTACACTGAGAGCAGATGCACCAAGACAAATTCCTTGTGTGTCCAATCACACTTGGCCAATAAAAAAATTCTATTCTATTCTATTCTAACAACTGTGTTGCTGATTTAGCAGTTTCAGTGATTCGCTTAACAACGGTGGCCAGAAAGGTCGTAAAACGGGGGCAAAAACTCACTTCGCAACATAAACGGTGGACTCAGTTGAGGTTGTAATTTGAGGACTACCTGTACAATGGATTGGAGTATTTACACATATGTAATTGGCATGCATGTGATTTAAACACACATGTGGGGGTTTAAACTGACATGGGGGGGTTATTTCTCCCACTCTTTGCACCCACCAGGACCGAGGAAGTGGTGGAGCAGCAGCAAGAGCCCCAAACGTGGCGCCCCCAACCTCCGCCAGGGAAAGAGGTGCTCCCTCTCCGCCATGTTGCTGAAGCCCCTCCCTCCTCATGGTTCCAACTGTCACCTGCCCTGAAGCCCCACCCCTCAGCAACCCAGGCGCAAAGCCCCGCCTCCTCAGATTCCAAGTCTCAATGGCCACTCAGGACCAAACCCTCCTCCTTCTGGATCCGCCCTACCACCCTCCGATTGGCTCCTTAACTCAGCCCCGCCTCCTTCTACCCCATGTCCCGCCTCCCTCATGCCCCACCCCTTCCGCTGCCACTCAAGTTCAAGCCCCACCTCTTCCCAGACTTCCAATGAAAACCGCATGCATCTCCCAGTAGACAGAAAAGAGGGCAGAGCTGCAGAATCTTCTGGGTAATTTTAGTCCACAGGTCCTGCCCTTCCTACCTCACAGGGTTGTTGTGAAGACAAAATTAGGAGAAATAGCCAGGAAGCTTCCTTGAGCTCTGAAAGAGAAGAACAGATACAAGAGCTAATAAGAGCTCTTATAATAATAATATAATTATAATAATATAAATATATATAAAATATAATCATATAAATATACAGGATTATAATAATAGGATAAACAGGATAGTAGGGATTATTATTTAAAACTCTGGCCGTTAAAATGCATAGTGCAATTTCAAAAGCATGCTAAGGAAAGTTGTATTTTTCAGAGAAATCAGACAATGTTTTTGATTCTTTGATACAATTTTGCTGAAATTGTGTTTTCTGTTTCTATTGCACGTCGGGCAGAGTCAATTCGGAATTAGGCAGTGCCTAAATTGAATAAACTACTGTATATTAATTATAATTTATTCCTAATTCCCGGGCTTGGTTTGCGGATAAAACTGGAGAAGGGTTTTACTTACTTACTTTGCATATTGCCAAATTTACTTGCTCGCTTATTCCATTTGCATATTGCCAATTTATTTGCTTACTTGTTTTATTTGCATATTGCCAAATTTATTTGCTCATTTATTCTATTTGCATGTTGCCAGATCAGTTGGTTAGAGAAAGCCAGAACATAAATTTCACAAACATTAAATAAACTCAGGGAGCCATTAACTAGAGCAGCACACAAATAATATACCATTAATAAATAAAAACTGAAAAAATAACAAACAGGAAAATAATTAACAGTATCTCTAGAAAAAATATCAAAGGGCATGCAGAATCTTTGTTGATTGGCAGAAAGCACATAGTCAGAAAATAAATAGATAAGCTCTAATAAAATTAATTGAAATCTGCACAGCAGGAATGTTTAAAATCAAAATTGTAAATAGAATAGTAATGGTAGATAACACAACCAAATACCAGTAGTGTAATAGTACTAGTCCAGTAGTAGTAATGTAGTAGTATTATAATACTATCATGATTGGTAATAATATGGAAAGAAGGTAACAACTTAGATGTAGTACTAATAATAATGATGATATGGAAAAAATAGATAACACATCCAAATTGCAGGGCGACAATAGGACACAGTACTGTAATTAAACTGATTTCTTTTTTCAAAAAACAACAGTTTATTATAATGTTCACCACACATTCTAGGGCAGTGGTTCTCATATGATACATAGATTTCAAGTCCCAGAATTCCCCAGCCCACATGCTGGTTGGGGAATTCTGGGAGTTGAAGTCCACCCATGTTGGCTAGGGAATTCTGGGAGTCAAAATTCACCCATCTTAAAGCACGTTGTCTGGGGAATTCTGGGAGCTGAAGTCCTCCCATCTTAACACATCCTGGCTGAGGAATTCTGGGAGTTGAAGTCCACCTGTGCTGGCTGGGGAATTCTGGGAGTCAAAGTCTACCCATGCTGTCTGGAGTTTTCTGGGAATTGAAGTCCACCCACGTTGGCTAGGGAATTGTGGGAGTCAAAATTCACCCATCTTAAAGCACGCTGGCTGGGGAATTCTGGGAGCTGAAGTCCTCCCATCTTAACACATCCTGGCTGAGGAATTCTGGGAGTTGAAGTCCACCTGTGCTGGCTGGGGAATTCTGAGAATCAAAGTCTACCCACCTTAAGGCACGAGGGCTGGGGAATTCTGGGAGTTGAAGTCCACCCATAACGGTTAGGGAATTCTGGGAGTCAAACTCTACCCATCTTAAGGCACGAGGGCTGGGGAATTTTGGGAGTCGAAGTCCACCCATGCTGTCTGGAGTTTTCTAGGAACTGAAGTCCACCCACGTTGGCTAGGGAATTCTGGGAGTCAAAATTCACCCATCTTAAAGCACGCTGGCTGGGGAATTCTGGGAGTTGAAGTCCACCTGTGCTGGCTGGGGAATTCTGCCATCTTAAGGCACACGGGCTGGGGAATTCTGGGAGCTGAAGTCTGTTGGGAAAAGGACTAAAAGCATCCAGGTGGAGGCTCCACCCACTCTGCTCTAGCCCCGCCCATAGTGGTCCTTTGCCTGGCCTTCCGTTGCCCGGGGCAACCAGGCAGCAGCCCAAGGGATGAAGGCAACCGCCAGGCCGCTTGCAGGAGCATCAGGGCCTCTGTGACCCCTCGATTAAGTGGGTTCAGAGCCCTCTGGGGCAGCAGCCACCCCCCCCAAGGGGTGAGGTCTCTGGAGCTGCAGCCCCTCTCTAACAGCAGCTACTTTCTCTCCCTCCAGGTGATGCTCCCCCACCCCCGTCCAATGCTGAGCCATTTTCTCAGGGCATGTGCAGAGTTCTAGCCCTTCTCAAGAGAAAAGCAAGGGCTGGCCTGTCAAAAGGGAAAAGAGCAAACTGGTTAGAGCAGGGGAAGGTCAAAAAAGTCAAGATGGAGGCTGGGACCACCCAAACCCAAGCTCTGCCTGGCGAACTTTGAAATGGGCAGCTTTGTCAATTTAGCAAATATATATATATATATTTATTTAGGACCTGCCCAGTGTGGTGAACGCACACGTCTTGTCTTTTCAAGGACAGTCTTTATTTTATCTTTATTTTATTTTATCTGACTTTCTTTTGGAAAGCTGCCCATTAGATTTATTTCATTTCATGATTTATTTCCTCCGTTCGGGCTCTCGAATTTTCCTCTTTGTAGAAGCAAAGTTATAAACATAAAGAATGACAGCTTTATTATTTCTTTCAGATTTGTCCAAACCCTTTTTTGAGGCCTAGCCTTTATTTTCTGGCAAGAAAACACTCTAGCTGCAATGATGTAAACACTGGGCCTGCCTTGACTTTGTTTGGGCACCCCTGTAAACAGTCCGCTGAGAGTGTCTCTGACCATGTGCAGAGCACCTTCCCTTGTCGAAAAGCTGGCTCCACAAAGGCATCCTCATGAGAGTGGGTTTCCTCCTAGCATCCCCCCTTCATGAGATCCTGCAAAGATGGCCTCCAGGGTGCCCTTTGTCCTTGCCCTTGCCTTGGTCTTTCTTTCTTTCTTTTTTTCTTTCTTCTTTTCCTTTCTTCCTTCCTTCCTCCCTCTCTCTCTCTTTCTTTCTCTTTTTCTTTTCCTTCCTTCCTTCCTTTCTTTCCCCTCCTCTTCTTTCATTCCCCTCTTTTTCTTTCTTTCCTTCTCTTTTTTCTTTTCCTTCCTTCCTTCCTTCCTTCCTTCCTTTCCCCTCTTCTTCCTTCTTCTTTCTTTCTTTCTTTCTTTCTTTCTTTCTCTCTTTTTTCTTTTTTCTTTTCCTTCCTTTCTTTCTCCTACTCTTTCTTTCTTTTGTTCTTTCTTTCTTTCTTTTTCTTTTTTCTTTTCCTTTCTTCCTTCCTTCCTTTCTTTCCCCCCTTGCTTCCTTCCTTCCTTTCTTTCTCTTCTCTTTTTTCTTTTCCTTCCTTCCTTCCTTCCTCTTCCTTCCTTCCTTCCTTCTTCCTTTCTTCCTTTCTTTCCCCTCTTCCTTCCTCTTCCTTCCTTTTTCTTTTTCTTTTCTTCCTTCCTCTTTCTTCCCTTCCTTTCTTCCTTTCTTTCCCCTCTTCCTTCCTCTTTCTTTCTTTCTTTCTTCCTTCTTTCTTCCCTTCCTTTCTTCCTTTCTTTCCCCTCTTTCTTCCTCTTTCTTTCTCTTTTTTCTTTCTTTCTTTTTTCTTTTCCTTCCTTCCTTCCTTCCTTCCTTCCTTCCTTCCTTCCTTCCTTCCTTCCTTCCTTCCTTCCTTTCCTCTTCTCTCTCTCTCTCTCTCTCTCTCTCTCTCTCTCTCTCTCTCTCTCTCTTGTTTTTATTTAATTTGAATCCTGCCTTTGGACACACAAGACAAATTCCTTGTGTGTCCAATCATACTTGGCCAATAAAATTCTATTCTATTCTATTCTATTCTATTCTATTCTATTCTATTATTAGTTTTCCAAGTAACTCAAGAAGACAAAGATGTCCGCCATATCTTTCTCCTCCTATTTCCCCCACAACAACAACCCTGTGAGGTGGTCTGGGCTGAGAGATCATGACAGGCTCAAAATCACCCAGTTTGCTTTCATGCTAATGGAAATTTACTCCTCCAACTTGGCTTTCTCAAAACAAAACAGCATTTGTCGATTAGTCCTCAACTTATTTTTTAAGCCTAACAAGGCATTGTATTTTATATATAGGTGGTCCTCGACTTATGACCGCAACCGAACCCAAAATTTCCATTGCTAAGTGAGATGGTTGTTAAGGGAATTTTGTCCCATTTTATGCCGTAGGTGTTAAGTGACTCACTCTAGTTGTTAAGTTGTGAAGCGTCTGAATTTTGATCACGTGACCACAAGAATGCTGCAATGGTCGTAAGTGTGTAAAAATCCGTCATAAGTCACTTTTTTCCCCTGTGCTGCTGTAACTTTGGTCACTAAATGAATCGTTGTAAGTTGAGGACTGTCTTTGCAGCCTCTTCATTCCTAGCGAACGTTTATGAATTTTGAGAAAAAGTGTTGATTGTAATTGTGGGTTTTTTTCCCTTGCGTTTTCTTTTTCAAGGCCACTCGTGGTCTTTCTCCTCTTAAGGAAGCGAAGACACTGAATGGGAAAATTCAAACTCTTCCTGAGATTCCATGGTTAATAGGACTCGCTCCGTACGGCACTTTCCTCAAATCTCTTGAGTGGAGCTCTTCCGTTCATTGATGGTCTAGAGAAGTTGAAAATTATAGGACTGAAATTAGAGCAATGCTTGAAGTCCGGGAGAAAAGCCGGATGTATGCTTCTCAGTTGGAAGTGCTTCACTACCTAAACCCCAGATGCGAGTAGTGACAACGTTAGAAGCTACGCAGAGCTCCTGATCGGTGAGTGGCCCTCATTTTTTCAGACATTAGAAACAGTGAACAGCTATGAAGGAGAATATTTCATCGCTCAGGGTTGAAATGAGGGTTTCTTGGTGCTCTTGGAGGTTGGTGGTTTTCTTGCAAACCTTTTATGACCCAACTAGGGAATGTCATCAGTGCCAGAGGAGAAAGGAAAAAAGAGGAAGGAAAAAGGAGGAAGGAAAAGGAGAAGGAGGAGAAGGAGAAGGAGGAGAAGGAAAAGGATTGTTGAGTCCTGGTTGTTCGCTCAGTTTGTTTTCTTGCAGACATTTCATGACCCAACTAGGTAATATCATCAGTGCTAAAGGAGGAAGGAAAAAAGAGGAAGGAAAAAGAAGGAAGGAGAAGGAGGAGAAGGAAGAGAAGGAGAAGGATTGTGGGGTCCTTGGTGTCCGCTCAGTTTGTTTTCTTGCAGACATTTAATTGACCCAACTAGGGAATATCATCAGTGCTAAAGGAAAAAAGAGGAAGGAAAAAGGAGGAAGGAGAAGGAGAGGGAGGAGAATGAGAAGGAAGACAAGGGGAAGGGGAAAGAGAAGGAGAAGGAGAAGAAGGATTGTGGGGTCCTTGGTGTTCTCTCAGCTTGTTTTCTTGCAGACATTTCACGGCTCCGCTAGGGAATATCATCAGTGCTAGAAGAGTGAGGGTTTGCAGAGAGGAGGATATGGAGAATGGGATGAGGAGGAAGAGGAGAAGGAGGAAGAGGAGTAATATAGCAGCTGAGGGTGGAGGTTCTTTCTCTGAGCTTGCGGGTTGCTTTCTGAACATTTCGTTACCAGGCTAGGTAACATCTTCAGCGAAGTTTAAGGAAAGTCTGCGTTTTTCTGCTTCTAAAGGCTTTGTGTGGTCCGTAGGTCTTGTGATGGGTCAGGTGTGTGGGTCCCATCAGGTGAGGGCCTTGTGATGGGGAGGTCATGTCAGGTGAGGGTCACTGAGGGATGAAGTGCTGGTTGGCAGGGTGGGGGGGGCACGTGTGGGTTGGTTGCCGGTCGGTGCCCTCGCTGGTTGGCTAAGGCTTGATTTGGATTCTGATGGGTTTGTAGGCTGGTTGTCGGTTGATGTGTCTCACAATCTCTTGGGCACCAGGGACTGGTTCCATGGAGAGAGGTTTTCCACAGATGGGAGGGAGTTGGTTATGTGTGCTGCCTGCATCCCACGGATGGGATCTGATTTGTTTGTGCAGCCCGATTTCTGGCATGTCGCGTACTGGTGCCAGTCCACGGACCGGGGTTTGGGGACCCCTGATGTAATAAGTATATCGCCAACAAAATATGGACATTCAAAGCTATTAAAACATCAAAGTCAGATTAATGTATATAATCAGTTTTTCCAAGAACACAATAAGGTTAGGAGCAGGGGTGAAATCCAGCAGGTTCTGACAGGTTCTGGGGAACCGGTAGCGGAAATTTTGAGTAGTTCTGAGAACCGGCAAATACCACCTCTGGCTAGCCCCAGAGTGGGGTGGGAATGGAGATTTTGCAATGTCCTTTACCCAGGAATCCGGAGGGAATGGGGATTTTGTAATATCCTTCCCCCAGGAGTGGGGAGGGAATGGGGATTTTGCAGTATCCTTTATCCAGGAGTCAGGAGGGAATGGGGATTTTGCAATAGCCTTCCCCCAGGAGTGGGGAGGGAATAGAGATTTTGCAATATCCTTTATCCAGGAGTCAGGAGGGAATGGGGATTTTGCAGTATCCTTCCCCTGCCACGCCCACCAAGCCACACCCACCAAGCCACACCACACCCACCAAGCCACGGCCACAGAACCGATAGTAAAAAAAAAATTGGATTTCACCGCTGGTTAGGAGGGTGCAAAAATACGTTTTAATGAACAATTCTTCTCAGTGCATCTCCAATAATACAAGGCTCGGCCCATTTTTTTCCTAAACCAAAGAGTTCCAGTAAGTCCAAAATATTATTTTTGGCTGACTAGTCTGATGTCTTAAAATGTGCCATCTATCAGGAACCCAGGAGCAGGCCCTCTATACAGCAAATAATAATTAACTTTCTCTCTCTCTCTCTCGCCAGTCTGTCCAGTTCAGCTTGTATTCAGTTAATAATTTGAGGCGTGTATTGAATTATGAGTCCAGGAATTGATGCTTTTGAGGGGATTTGCACCATTAAATGTTGTCTTTAATTCTCATTTAGTTCTCCAGAGCAGGGGTCTCCAACCTTGGCAACTTGAAGCCTGGAGGACTTCAAGTCGACAAGTCTTAAAGGGACCAAGGTTGGAGACCCCTGGTTTAGAAGACTGCTGAATATCTGGCTCTTGACCCAGGCATTGGGCAAGGGAGAAGGTCCCCTCACTTCATCTCTATCTTTTCTGCTCTAGAGGCTAAACCATATGATGAACAGTTGCAGGAATTGGGTCTGTCTGCTTTAATGAAGAGAAGGACCAGGGGTGGTATGATAGTCATCTTCCAATATCTCAGGGGCTGCCCCAAAGAAGAGGGGGGTGGGGTCAACCTATTCTCCAAAGCACCAGAGGGCAGGACAAGAAACAACGGATGGAAAGTAACCAAGGAGAGAAGCAACCTGGAATTAAGGAGAAATTTCCTGACCGTGAGGACAATTAACCAGTGGAATGGCTTCCTCCCAGTATGTCGTGTCCCATTCCTCCTCTGACGGCCGGGTCGGGGAAGTCCGTATCAAGTGTGCCTCTGCAGCTCTGCCAAAGTCCTATCAGAGTTCTCAAGGCAAGCAGGAGACCAGGAAGTGACTTCAGCAATCCAAGTTAGACTTTGCCTGACTTAGAGAATGCCAGAAAGCAGATCCCTTATATAGGCCATGGGGTGTGGCTCCATGACTCAGCACTTATCCAGGCCTGCCCCTCCCTTCCTTTTGCTGACGTCGCCTCTCCATTCTCCGGAAGCCTGGATCTGTCCACCCTCCAGCTGCCGGCAATTCTAGCTCGTGGCTGGCTTCACACTCCCCAGGCTCACATGCTGTGGGGGAGGGGCCCAGGTGCTCCGTTTGTCCAGGCATGGTGCCAGGACTGGGGGCTGGAGGCATGCCAGGACATTCTTCTGCACTATCAGCGTCCGGCAGGAGATGAGAGGGGCCCGGCTGCGGGGAGGGGGGGGGAGCGAGGCACAACACAGTAGTTGTGGGTGCTCCAACATTGGAGGTTTTCAAAAAGAGATTGGACAACCATTTGTCCTGAATGAAGTAAGCAGGGGGTTGGACTAGAAGACCACTAAGGTCCCTTCCAACCCTACGATTCTATGATTCTTTGGGTGCATTCTTTATTAATCACATTTTTAATTTGTCCATGCTTGATGTTTTCTAACTGCAAAATGCCCAGATGCTTGTAGGCTTCATCCTGATGGCTCTGTCTTCAACTTAGGGTTATCAGCGAAATGTAAAACAACTCTTTTCGATTCACAAATAATATCTGGCTGAAATTATGATTTCCTATCAGGCAAATACAGTGCAATGGGCACAAAATAAAACATAAAAACGTTTCAAGGCTGTTTTCAATAAAATATACAAGAATTTACCGGCTCTTAGCGAGAGAAGATTTAACAAGTCCTGGAGCAACTGTAATTAGGTACGCCGAAATCTAATTTAAATTAAAGGGCTCCACTAATCGAAAACTCCCATTAATTAAAACACGGTTTTAAATCTCCTTCGACCTCAGTTGGTCTAAACGGAGCCTTTCTTTCTGCATGGAGAAGACTTTTGAGGACGCCAGCTTTCTCACCGCCCTCTTGATGTCCCTGTTTCTCAGAGTGTAAATAAGAGGGTTGACCAAAGGCGTTAAAATGGCAAAAATCATGTCGCTCAGAATGTGGATGTCGCTGGGCATCTGGACGCGGTAGGAGAGAAAGGCCAGAGCAATGGAGGAGTAGTACGTGATGACCACCAACAGGTGAGAGAAGCAAGTGGAGAAGGTCCTCCTGCGGTCTTCCTTGGACCTGATCTGCAAGACGGAGACCATGATGCAGGCGTAGGAGATGACCACAAGCAGCAGAGGACCAAAGGCGACAGTCATAGCAATGATAAAGCCCAGAAAACTTTGGAACGTGGTGTAGGCGTTTGGGCAAGCAGCCTGGACCACCGCCAAGTGGTCGCAGAAGCAGTGGTTGACCCTGGGCGTCTGGCGAAAGGTCAGCTGAAACAACTGGACAATCGGTTGGATGGGGACCAACAGCGCGCAGAACCAAGCTCCGGCAGCCAGCTGCAGGTTCTTCTGCTTGGTCATCCGGACCGCGTAGTGCAAGGGGTGGCAGATGGCCTCGTAGCGGTCGTAGGACATCACCACCAGGAGAAAGGTCTCCGTCACCGCCAGCCCGTGGAAGAAGTACATCTGCAAGAAGCATCCCTTGGAGGAGACCGACTTGGCATTGACCAAGAACATGGCCAGCATGCGGGGGATGGTGATGGTGGTGAGGAGGATGTCTAAGATGGAAAGGTTGGTCAGGAAAAAGTACATGGGCTTGTGGAGTTTGGGGTCGGTGGCCACGGCCACGATGATGGTGACGTTACTGGAAAGGATGAGCAGGTAGAAGGCGAGGAAGACGAAAAAGAGGGGGAACTGGTGATCCTGGAGGCTGGGGAAGCCGACCAGCCAGAAGGATGGGACAGAACCCCCCGTGAAGTTGCAAGTCTCCATTTTGTGAAAGGCTCAAGGGGTCTAATAAACGAAAAAGGAGAGGCCAGAAGAGAGGAGAGTGTCAGCTTTGCCCATAAATAGCTCTGCAGAGTCCTCCTAACCATTGGGCTACTTGAGTTTATTCTAATTGATCATCATCTTTATTATCGCTTTCTTCTCCAGAATCTTGAGGCATCTTACAACAACCATAGGACACATTTTGTACCTGTGAAACAACTTGGGCTACAATAGATGTTCTGGAACGCACATGAGTTCCCGCCTATTTTTTAAACAGAATACCAGAGTTGGAAGGGACCTTGAAGATCTTCTAGTCCAACCATTACAATACAAATTAGATGGACATGACCTTATAGATGACCCACACTCTGTCAAGGACCTTGGAGTACTCATTTCTAAAGATCTAAGTGCCAGAGCCCACTGTAACAACATCGCCAAAAAGGCACTAAGAGTTGTTAACCTAATCTTGCGTAGCTTCTTCTCTGGTAATATTGTGCTACTAACTAGAGCATGCAAAATATTTGCTAAACCAATCCTTGAATAAGCTCATCTGTCTGGAACCCGCATTGCATATCGGACATTAATACAATTGAGAGAGTCTAGAGATATTTCCCGAGAAGAGTCCTCCACTCCTCCATTCGCAATAAAATACCTTATGCCAGCAGACTCCAAATTTTGGGCTTAGACAACTTAGAACTACGCAGACTTCAGTCTGAACTAAGCATAGTACATAAAATTATATACCACAATGTCCTACCTGTCAACGACTACTTCAGCTTCAACCACAACAATATATGAGCAAATGATAGATACAAACTCAAGGTAAATCTCTCCAAACTCGATTGCAGAAAATATGACTTCAGCAACAGAGTGGTCAATGCCTGGAATACCAGACTCTGTGGTCTCTTCCCAAAATCCCCAGAGCTTCAACCAAAAACTATCTACCATTGACCTCATCCCATTCCTAAGAGGTCTGTAAGGGGCGTGCATAAGCGCACCTGCGTGCCTACCGTCCCTGTCCTAATATTCCTTTTTACTTACTCTTTTCATCAGAGGTGGGTTTCAGCAGGTTCTGATCAGGTCTGGAAAACCGGTAGCAGAAATTTTGAGTAGTTGGGAGAACCAGTAGTAAAAATGCTGACTGGCCCCGCCCCCATTTATTCTCTGCCTCCCAAGTCCCAGCTGATTGGGAAGAAATGGGGATTTTGCAGTAACCCTCCCCTAGAGTGGGGAGGGAATGGAGATTTTGCAGTATCTTCCCCCCGCCACGCCCACCAAGCCACACTCACCGAACCAGTAGTAAAAATAAATTTGACACCCACCACTGCTTTTCATGTATCCAAATTATGTTTATACTTTTACCTGTTATCTTATATATGATTGACAAATAAATAAATGAAATAAATAAATAAATAAATAAATAAAACTTCCTGCTCGAGCAGAAGACACCCTACAGTTTGTAATAATAATAACAGAGTTGGAAGGGACCTTGGAGGTCTTCTAGTCCAACCCGCTGCCCAGGCAGGAAACCCTACACCATTTCAGACAAATGGCTATCCAACATTTTCTTAAATATTTCCAGTGTTGGAGCATTTACAACTTCTGGTGGCAAACTGATTAATTCTTCCCACTGCTTTGTCATTTCTCCTTAGTTCTGTCTTGATTCTCTCCTTGATCCATTGCTCCTTTTTAAATGTTTATTTATTAAGAAAATTTATATGGCCACCCAACTCACTCACTTTCCGAAATAAAATTCCATCACAAAGCCCAATGAACTCCCAACCTTTCTGGTGACAACACTCAAATCAACCATTTGATGGACTCGGTGTCCCCAGGACCGCTGGCAAAACTATCTATTGAAATAAAATTAAGACTGCCCTTCATTCTTATGGATATGAGACTAAAATGTGGAAAGCATAAAAACGAAATACAAGAGAATTATTATAATAGTTATTATATATTTTATTATTATACAACACTTATATAGAAGTATTCTCTCTCGTTCTCTCGCTCTTAATATAAATCAACAATTTTAATTGTTTTTACATTTATCTGTTTATAAGCTGCCCAGAGTTGCCTTATCAGCGAGATGGGCAGCATATAAATTTAATAAACAAACAAATAAATAAATACACATCTCTATTTTACGTTTAGTGTTTCCAAGAATTATGGTCATGGGAGCAGTGCATTCTTGTTCATTTTAAATTAGTAATCTTGGGCATGCATGTGTAGAAAAATAGTTAAAAGCATGCAAATAATAAAATAAAATAAAATATGTGTGTATCCAATCACACTTGGTCAATGAAGAATTTCTATTCTATTCTATTCTATTCTATTCTATTCTATTCTATTCTATTCTATTCTATTCTATTCTATTCTATTCTATTCTGCATTTATCTATATACAGCAGCTTTGTAGCCGATCGACCCTAATATGAATGCATGGGGGGGAAACCGGCCACAATTCCTGATCTCAAACTATCTCCCTGATCTCAAACTATCTCCCCAATCATCTCATCTTCCTGCAAGTCATTTTGTTCCAGCTTTGCACTGGAAAAGAAGGTTAGAGAGAGAGAGAAAGAGAGAGAGAGAAAGAGAGAGAGAGAGAGGGAGGATGTAAATTGTTATGCAGGGGCCATCAGCTGAAATGAAGCCGGGCTAAAATACTATTTGTGCAGTTTGGCTGCCACTGAGCCAAATCCCACGAGACTGAGCCTACCTATATCCCTAAGCAGGGGGGATATATTTGAAGACATGGATTGATTTTATTTTAACAAGGTTTTTGAGCAAGGGGGGGAAAAAAAGCAAAACTAAAAAACCCTGCTTCCTCTCATCGAGAGAACGGAGAAAAAAAAATAATTTCCCCAGAGCCACGGGCAGGGTATGAATCAAATGTTATATTTCTACAGAGAACAGAACTTAAACTCCTTCTCAATTCTTTTTTCGGTGTTGAGCAGGGGGTTGGACTAGAAGACCTCCAAGGTCCCTTTCAACCCTACGATTCTATAATTCTTTGGATGCATTCTTTCTTAATCACATTTTTAGCATGCCCATGCTTGATATTATCTAACTGTAAAATGCTCGGAAGGACTACGGCGGGACATGAGAACAGTATTCAAGCAGTATGCAATCAAGCTCCAATCTTGATTGCAGAAAATATGACTTCAGTAACAAGAGTTGTTAACGCCTGGAATGCACTACCAGACTCTGTGGTCTCTTCCCAAAATCCCCAAAGCTTTAACCAAAGACTGTCTACTATTGACCTCACCCCATTCCTAAGAGGTCCGTAAGGGGCGTGCATAACATATTGTAAGCCGCCCTAAGTCTTCAGAGAAGGGCGGGATATAAATGCAATTTTTTTTTTAAAAAGAGCACCAACGTGCCTACCATTCCTGTCCTAATGTTCCCTTTGATTGTATTCAATTTTATATAGCCATTACATTATTGTGATTTTATATATATGCTTATATATGCTTATACCTTTCGCCGTGAGCTTAAGACACATCTATTTATCTGCGCAGGACTGGACTAGAATTTTAAATTTTAAATTTGGTTTTAATGGGGTTTTACTATTTTATTGTGGTTTTAATATTCGGCTGTATTGAATAAGTTTTTTAAATTGGGGTTTTAACTTGTATTTATATTTATGTTTTACCTGGCTGTAAACCGCCCTGAGTCCCTTTGGAGATAGGGCGGTATAAAAATATAAATAAATAAATAAATATATCGTATAGTTATTTCATGCTTATGCTTATATATACAGTTGTGACAAAATAAAATAAATAAAAAAATAAATAAATTCCAGTATTTGAAGGACTGCCACAAAGAAATTCTCCAAAGCACCTGAAGGCAGGACAAGAAGCAACCGATGGAAACCAGTCAAGGAGAGAAGCAACCTAGAATTAAGGAGAAATTTCAGAACAATGAGCCAGCGGAACCGCTTGCCACAAGAAAGTTGTGTGCTCCAACCCTGAAGGTTTTTAAGAAGAGATTAGACAGCCATTGGACTGAAATGTGTAGGGTCTTTGGGTAGGCGATTAGACCTGTTCATACTCAATTCCAACAACCTTTCTTTCTATGTTTTAGCCTCATATTTTTCCTAATCATTTTTGTCGCTCTTCTCTTTACACTCTTCACAGAGCCTCAACATCTGGTCACCAGGGGGTTGAGAGTTTATTGGGTTTTGTGGTGGAGTTTTACTTCTGTTAGTTGCCCAGAGTCATCAAGAGAGAGTTGGGCGGCCATATAAATTTTCTTAATAAATAAATAAAAATTTAAAAAGAAACGATGGATCAAGGAGAGAAACAACCTGGAATTAAGGAGAAACTTCCTAACAGCGAGAACAATTAACCAACGGAGCAGCTTGCCACCAGAAGTTGTGGGTGCTTCATCACTGGAGGTTTTTAAGAAGAGACTGGACAATCATTTGTCTGGAATGGTATCCTGCCTGAGCAGTGGGTTGGACTAGAAGACCTCCAAGGTCCCTCACAACTCTGTTATTCTGCACTCTTTCCAGAGTCTCGACATCTTTTCTATATTGTGGCGACCGAAACCAGATGCAATAAAGCTGGATTAAATTAAAGGGTATCAATTTGAGATTTGACTCGTGGGGGGGAATTATTTTATTGGCAGGTCTTGTATATCAAATTTTTATATTCTATAAGACTATGCACCTTTGCATAAGGTGTGCTTTTCAACATCAGTCTAAGTGTAGCTGGATGGTGGGAACTGTAGTGAAGGACACCTTTAGAAAACCAGATTTGGGAAATTGGTTGACCCCATTCAATCTGTTCAATGGTTTCTAAAACAGGGGTCTCCAACCTTGGCAACTTGAAGCCTGGTGGACTTCAACTCCCAGAATTCCCCAGCCAGCTTTGCTGGCTGGGGGATTCTGGGAGTTGAAGTCCACCAGGCTTCAAGTTGCCAAGGTTGGAGACCTCTGCTCTAAAAAAAGGGCAGTAATGACAGATCCATCATGCTTCCAAAAAAAAAAAAAATTACTTAATAGCACCCGGCAAATTGTCTCTGGGGGATTTAGAATAGAATCGAATAGAATAGAATTTTTATTGGCCAAGTGTGATTGGACACACAAGGAATTTGTCTTGGTGCATATGCTCTCAGTGTACATAAAAGAAAAAATACCTTCATCAAGGTACAACATTTACAACACAATTGATGGTCAATATATCAATATAAATCATAAGGGTTGCCAGCAACAAAGTTACAGTCATACAGTCATAAGTGGAAAGAGATTGGTGATGGGAACGATGAGAAGATTAATAGTAGTGCAGATTTAGTAAATAGTTTGACAGTGTTGAGGGAATTATTTGTTTAGCAGAGTGATGGCCTTCGGGGAAAAACTGTTCTTGTGTCTAGTTGTTCTGGTGTGCAGTGCTCTGTAGCCTCGTTTTGAGGGTAGGAGTTGAAACAGTTTATGTCCAGGATGTGAGGGATCTGTAAATATTTTCACGGCCCTCTTCTTGATTTGTGCAGTATACGGATTTGGACTGGATGTAAAATATTCTGCTTATTTTTACTGGTCCTTCTTTGCAATTGCTTTCATCTTTGTACAGCTAACTGGAAGATATTTATTTGTTAAATTTATTTGCCTCCTATCTCACTGTCGGGCTACTCAGGGCTACACAATAAAATGGGGGAAAAATGATAAAAAGGGTAAACATAACAAAGGAGTAATTCAATAAAAGGGAACAACGCAAATACAATAAGTACAAAAATACAAAATTAAAAAGATACTGAAAGACAGTAAGTCAAGTATATAACGTAACATACTGTAAGTCAGGTACAACATAAAACTAAGGATGATTAGTTAGTCTCTAAATTAGGTTTTTGGGGGTTTTTTTTGGATATTCTGGATCTCTGTTAATGAAATCAACAGAGATTTCATTAACAGCCAATGAAAAAAAATTACATGATGTTGTCTTTCCAACCTGAGTTCGTAACTAAATAAATAAATTTATTTAAATTATTTAATTAACTTAAATAAACAAATAAACAAATAAATAAATTAAATAAGTAAGTAAATAAATTTAGCATTTGGCTACAACTCAGGTCTTTCTTTTCTTTTCTTTTTTTTTCTTTTCTTTTTTTCTTGTTTTTTTTTTTTCTAGAAGAGGGCCGTGAAAATATTTACAGATCCCTCACATCCAGGACATAAACTGTTTCAACTCCTACCCTCAAAACGACGCTATAGAGCACTGCACACCAGAACAACTAGACACAAGAACAGTTTTTTCCTGAAGGCCATCACTCTGCTAAACAAATAATTCCATCAACACTGTCAAACTATTTACTGAATCTGCACTACTATTAATCCTCTCATAGTTCCCATCACCCATCTCCTCCCACTTATGACTGTATGACTATAACTTGTTGCTGGCAATCCTTATGATTTATATTGATATATAAATCAATTGTGTTGTAAATGTTGTACCTTGTTGAAGGTATCTTTTCTTTTATGTACACTGAGAGCTTATGCACCAAGACAAATTCCTTGTGTGTCCAATCACACTTGGCCAATAAAAAATTCTATTCTATTCTATTCTATTCTATTCTATTCTATTCTATTCTATTCTATTCTATTCTATTCTATTCTATTCTATTCTATGACCATCATTAAGTGTTGTACCTCAATGAAGGTATCTTTTCTTTTATGTACACTGAGAGCATCTGCACCAAGACAAATTCCTTGTGTGTCCAATCACACTTGGCCAATAAAAAATTCTATTCTATTCTATTCTATTATTGTAGGAATATGCACTTACTTGCAGGTTGAAGCAGCAATATTTTTTCCCTTTTCTTCTCGTCAGCAATGATTTCATTACCACAAAATAAATAAAAATGAGCCCATGAAATGCATTGCAACCTTTTATAAGGAAAAGAGCTTATCTCCGTAGCCTCCCTCCACGAAAGTCCTACTTCCTTTTAAGACCCGAACAGCCCTCATTTCCCCTGGGGTCTTTGCCATCCTGGGCCCCATGGAGTAAGAGGGCTAATTGGTGAATTGTACTGCTATTTTTCTTAATTCAACAACATGAGGCAAAAACATGTTAGGGGCAAGCTCACTTTAACAGCACCGTTTGAGCATGTGTGCAATTGTCATATTTCCCTGGGAATGCGGTGGGTGAATGTATCAGTAATTCAACCCAGAATTTCTGTTGCTAAGCAAAACAGTTGTTAAGTGAATTTTGCCCCATTTTTCCACCTTTCTTGCTGCGGTTGTTAAGTGAATCACTGCCCCTGTTAAGTTAGTAAAACGGTTGTTAAGTAAATCGGGTTTCCCCCCCGTTGACTTTGCTTGTCAGAAGGTCGCGAAAGGGGATCACGTGACCCCGGGGACATTGCAACCGTCATAAATGGGAGTCAGTTGTCGAGCATCCGAATGTAGATCATGTGATCACGGAGATGTTGCAACGGTCATAAGTGTGAAACACGGTTATATAAGTCACTTTTTCGAGTGCCGTTGTAACGTTGAGTGGTCACTAAATGAACTGCTGTAAAACAAGGGCCACCTTCACTGATTTGCTGAGTTAAATCTATATCTTTTTCCTTGTCAGAAAAGGAAAGTCACGAGCTGGGGTGAATCTGGGCTAAATCTGGATAATAAAAATGTGAAATGCAGTCTGAACATCCATCATAATTATGAACCAGTTGGGAAAAATCTGAATTTTGAATTGGTGGAATAAAATAACTAGGGGCATAAAATAACTAATAAAATAACTAGGGGCAGGTCACGCTCAATGAAATTAAACTTAACATCCCACACATATTCTGGATTTCACTGTTACCGGAAGGTCATCAATTTACATGACTTTGAAGGCATCTAACTTAATCACAGAGTTAAAAGGGACCGTGGAGGTCTTCTAGTCCAGCCCACTGCTCAGGCAGGATATCTTATGCAAGGTGTGTACAACCTTAGAACTTGTAGATTTGTAGACCTCAACTCCCAGAATTCCCCAGCCAGGAATTCTGGGAGTTGAAGTCTACAAGTCTTAAAAGTTCCTAAGGTTAGATACCTTTCTCACATACCATCCCTGACAATAGAATAGAATAGAATTTTTTATTGGCCAAGTGTGATTGGACACACAAGGAATTTGTCTTTGGTGCCTATGCTCTCAGTGTACATAAAAGAAAAGATACCTTCATCAAGGTACAACACTTAATGATGGTCATAGAATAGAATAGAATAGAATAGAATAGAATAGAATAGAATAGAATAGAATTTTATTGGCCAAGTGTGATTGGACACACAAGGAATTTGTCTTGGTGCATAAGCTCTCAGTGTACATAAAAGAAAAGATACCTTCATCAAGGTACAACACTTACAACACTTAATGATGGTCATAGGGTACAAATTTAACACTTAATGATACAACACACGACTATCCACTTTTTCTTTGAAAACCTCCACAACTTCCGTTGTTGTTCTCCCTGTCAGGAAATTTCTCCTTTGTTCTAACCTGATTCTCCCCTTGATTACTTTCCATCCATTGCTTCTTATCCTGCCTTCAGTGCTCTGGAGATGTTTATGAAGATCAACAGAATAACCGAATTGGAAGGAACCTTGGAGGTTCTGCTCAGGCAGGAAACCCTATGTACCTTTTCGTCAATGGAGATTTTCAGTCATCCAGGTCATGGTTGTCCCAAGAGTGTTTTTTTCAAGTGGCAAGTGGACTTTCTGGTTTTTTTGGGTTTTAAAAAAAAAATTATTTATTTTGTCACACAGTATATATAAGCATAAGCACGAAATAACTATACAATATATAAGCATATATATGAGTATGTAATAACTATATTAATTGGATAATATAGTGGATAATATCCATTCCCCACCATCCAGTCAGAGCTGAAGAAGCTTCTTGGATGAGAAGCGAAACGTCTTCAAAGAAAAACCAGAAAGTCCAGGTGCCTCTTGGAAAAAAGCACCTTTAGCGACCTATATCATTTCAGACAAATGGTTGTCCAGTCTCTTTTTGAAAGCATCCAGTGACTTCTTGTGGCAAGCAGTTCCACTGATTAATTGTTCTGACTGTCAGGAAATTCCTCCTTAGTTCTAAGTTGCTTCTCTCCTTGATTAGTTCTCATCCGTTGCTTCTTGTCCTGCCTTCAGGTGTTTTGGAGCAGTGGTCACCAGCCAACCATGAGAAAATTTCGGTGGTCCACAGAAAAATTATTTGCATGTTTTATATTGCACTAAATATTATTTTTCTTTTTAAAAAATTCACATTAGTGGCCCACGGGATTTAAAATTATGAATTTAGTGGTCCCTGAGGTCCGACAGGTTGGTGACCCCTGCTTTGGAGAATAGCTTACGAAGGTTTGAGCTAACCCTAACTACTAGCTGTAGGTTCCTCACAGAATCCAAGGCAACATAAAATACCATAGGCAGCATTTATATTAAAATAAAACCCACTATCTAGATTCATGCATCCATCAGAAGGCGGTTTGGTGGATTCCGCCTTAATGTATGTTACAAACCCATCCAAATTCTGATTAAATTAAGCACAGTGTGGTTTTCTGCAATCATCTCCTTGATCAATTTTCCTCCAGAGCCACGAAAGCAGAAAATAGCTTCGCAATAAGATTTGTGACTTGGAAAAAGACGCTAGCAGGCTCCTTTTGACTTGTTCATTCCAGAAGTAAGGTCTGCTTTTATTCCCCCTCCCAAAGCTGTGTCTCAAAATTGCCTAATAATGCATTAGGGATCAATGCAGACCGTTTTGCCCTTCCCCGAACTGCCTTGCTCCGTTTGACCAACGAAAGCAGATCTTCTGACAGGGCTTTGCAGTCCTTTAACACAAGGACAGATAGAATCCAGGTCACGTGAAATGTTGATACCACTTTATAAGGCCTTGGTAAGGCCACACTTGGAATACTACACCCAGTTTTGGTCACCATGATGTAAAAAAGATGCTAAGACTCTAGAAAGAGTGCAGAGACGAGCAACCAGGATAATTAGGGGACTGGAGGCTGAAACATATGAAGAACGGTTGCAAGAACTGGGTATGTCTACTTTAATAAAAAGAAGGACTAGGGAGACATGATAGCAGTCTTCCAATATCTCAGGGGTTGCCACAAAGAAGAGGGAGTCAGGCTGTTCTCCAAAGCACCTGAGGGTAGAACAAGAAGCAATGGGTGGAAACTCATCAAGGAGAGACACAACCTAGAACTAAGGAGAAATTTCCTGATAGTGAGAACAATTAACCAGTGGAACTACTTGCCTCCAGAAGCTGTGGGTGCTCCAACACTGGAAAATTTTAAGAAGAGGTTGGATAACCATTTGTCTGAAGTGGTGTAGGGTTTCCTGCCTAAACAGGGGATTGGACTAGAAGGCCTCCAAGGTCCCTTCCAACTCTCTTATTCTATTCTATTCTCCTGTAACATCTTCCTGACTGATTTGATCCTGCAAGGTTGGCGTGCTCTGGCTTCATTTATTTATTTATTTATTTATTTTGTCATAACAATATATGTAGGTATCATACAAAAAGATTATATAATATATAAACACATATATGAGTAAATATAAGGAGGTATAAGCATATATATATATAGGAAGAAGAAAAGAAAAACAATAGGACAGGAACGGTAGGCACGTTTGTGCGCTTATGCACGCCCCTTATAGTCCCGTTAGGAATGGGGTGAGGTCAATAGTAGACAGTTTTTGGTTAAAGCTTTGGGGATTTTGGGAAGAGACCACAGAGTCAGGTAGTGTATTCCAAGCACTGATGATTCGGTTACAGAAGTCATTTTCTGCAATCTAGATTAAAGCGGTTGACATTAAGTTTAAATCTATTGGTTGCTCTAGTATTATTGCAATTAAAGCTGAAGTAGTCTTTAACAGGAAGGACATTACAATAGATGATTCCTTTGATTACACAACGTCCTTTCTCAAGATTGTGGAAGTGTGCCTTTTGAGGAGCACTGCCTGCCCCCTGAATGTTCCCCCAGAGGCCTGGGTGACCCCCACTCTGTTGTGAATTAGAACAGGGGTCTCCAACCTTGGTCCCTTTAAGACTTGGGGACTTCAATTCCCTATCTTTTCTGCTTTATTGATTTTATGGTAATTTGTGAGCTACCCAGAATTGTTGATTGTCAGGTGGCATACAAGTTCAATAAATCATCGTTATCACCAGTATCTGCAGGACTGCCTCACAGGCAATTCCTATTCCTATAAAAGGAGAACATCTGTAGTTCAGGGTTGAAATGAGCGGTCCTTGGTTTTCTTGCAAATGTTTCATTATATCCACTAGGTAACATTATCAGTGCTAGTATGAAGATGTTACTAACACTAGCACTGACGATGTTCCCTAGTTGGGTCATGAAATGTCTGCAAGAAAACCACCAAGTTCAGAGAGCATCAAGGATCCCTTGTTTCAACCCTGAGCTACAAATATTCTCCCTTATAGAATTCTCCTTCTTTGGTTATCCCAAAGGGTGGTGGTTCTTTCTTCTTCTTCTTCTTCTTCTTCTTCTTCTTCTTCTTCTTCTTCTTCTTCTTCTTCTTCTTCTTCTTCTTCTTCTTCTTCTTCTTCTTCTTCTTCTTCTTCTTCTTCTTCTTCTTCTTCTTCTTCTCCTTCTCCTTCTCCTTCTCCTTCTCCTTCTCCTTCTCCTTCTCCTTCTCCTTCTCCTTCTTCTTCAAGACGGAGTGGCTGTGGATACCCGCGTCTCGGTACAGTCAGCTAGTTCCGTCGCTGACTGTGGGGGGCGAGTCACTGGCCCCCAGGGAGTTGGTTTGCAGTCTAGGCGTTCTCCTGGATGCACGGCTGTCGTTAGAAGAGCACTTGACGGCCATTGCCAGGGGAGCTTTTTATCAGGTATGCCTGATTCGCCAGCTGCGGCCCTTCCTGGATCGGGATTCGTTGTGCACGGTCACTCATGCCCTCTTTACCTCCCACCTGGATTACTGCAATGCTCTCTATATGGAGCTCCCCTTGAAGAGCACCAGGAGACTTCAACTGGTACAGAATGCGGCTGCACGGGGGATAGAGGGAGCGTCTCGGAGCTCCCATATAACCTCTCCTGTGCAAGCTGCACTGGTTGCCGGTGGTCTTCCGGGTGCAACTCAAGGTGTTGGTGATCACCTTTAAAGTGCTCCATGGCATAGGACCAGGTTACTTACGGGACCACCTATTGCCTTCAATAGCCTCCCATCGACCTGTGCGCTCTCACAGGGAGGGCCTCCTTAGGGTGCCGTCAGCCAAACAATGTCGACTGGCGGCCCCCAGGGGAAGAGCCTTCTCTGTGGGGGCACCTACCCTGTGGAATGAATTACCTGTGGGACTATGCCTACTCCCCGACCTCCGGACTTTAAGCGCGAGCTCAAGACTTTCTTGTTTCACCGAGCAGGGCTGGCCTAAGGGTAATTTTAATGGGTGGTTTTATTGGTTTTATAGTTTTACTTGATATTTTAATTTCGGCCTATGGAATCAGATTTTTAATCAGATTTGAGCTGGTGATCAGGAAGCACGACCAAGGACCAGAAGCCAGACCGCAGCTGCAACATTAGCCATTTCAAACCCCTCCAATCCATACATGCAGCAGACTGACACCCACTACGAAGATGTAGCACGACCACGAACACGAAGCCAAACAGCAGCAGTGCAGCTCACCAGCTCAAATCCCCCTGCAACTCAGACTAATCTGAGCACAACCAAGCCCCCACTCAAACAGGACACACCCCCAGCCAATCAGAGCACAAAAAAAACCCCGTCCAATCAGAGCACAGCCAAGCTCCCACCCAATCAGTTCAAACCCCCACTAGCAGTTAAAAAGGAAGAAACAGCTGCAATCACACATTGCTCCCAGAAGCACGAAGCTGAAGCCTGAAGATGACGAATGAGACTTCGTCGAAACGTCGCCAAGACACTTCCAATTTTACGCGGGAGAAAACCCGAATAACCAAAGACCTACATGTATGTATATATATATATAAGTAAAGAATATGCATTAGCTATATTAATTTGATATAATAAAGGGAACAATAGGACAGGAACGGTAGGCACTTTTGTGCTCTTATGCACGCCCCTTATAGCCCTCTTAGGAATGGGGTGAAGTCAATAGTAGACAGTTTTTGGTTGAAGATTTTGGGATTTTGAGTAGAGACTATGGAGTCAGGTAATGAGTTCCAAGCATTAACAACTCTGTGGAGAAGTCATATTTTCTGCAATCAAGTTTGAAGCGGTTGACATTTAGCTTGAATCTATTTTTTGCTCTTGTAATATTACGATTGAAGCTGAAGTAGTCATTTACAGGAAGGATATTGCAATAGATGATTCTGTGTGTTAAACACAGGTCATGTCGAAGTCGACAGAGTTGTAAGTTTTCTAATCCCAGGATTTCAAGTCTGTCTGTATAAGGTATTTTGTTGTTTTCGGAGGAGTGAAGAACTGTTCTAGTAAAATATTTCTGGACGCATTCTATTGTATTTATGTCAGAGATGTGGTGTGGATTCCAGACTGATGAGCTGTATTCAAGAATAGGTCTGGCAAATGTTTTGTATGCTCTAGTTAGTAGTGTAGAGTTTTTGGAAAAGAAGCTGCGTAAAATTAGGTTTACAACTCTTAGGGCCTTTTTTGCTATGTAGTTACAGTGGGCTGTGACACTTAGATCATTTGACATGAAAACTCCAAGGTCTTTGACAGGGTGAGGGTCATCAGTACTTGTGTGTATCTCTTGTGTGCTCTTGTATTGTTTTGATTGAAGTTGAAGTATTCATTGGCTGGTAGGACATTGTAGCAGATGATTTTATGTACTACGCTTAGGTCATACTGAAGGCGGCGTAGTTCTAAGTTTTCTAAACCCAAAATTTGAAGTCTGGTGGCATAAGGTATTTTGTTGCGAGCAGAGGAGTGGAGGACTCTTCTGGTGAAATATCTCTGGACTCGTTCGATTGTACTAATGTCCAATATGCAGTGCAGGTTTCAGACAGAGGAGCTGTATTCAAGAATTGCTCTAGCAAAAGTTTTGTATGCTCTGGTTTGCAGTTCAATATTACCGGAGAAGAAGCTATGCAAGATTTTTTAATGCTTTTTTGGCAATGTTGTTACAGTGGCAGATAGATCATTTGAGATGAATACCGCAAGGTCCTTGACAGAGTGATGGTCATCTACGAGGTCGTATCCGCCCAGCTCATATTTTGTGTTCTGATTTTTTTTGCCAATGTCTAAGACAGAGCATTTGTTGGTTGAGATTTGGAGTTGCCAATTGTTTGACCGTTCTGACACATAGTCAAGGTCTTTTTGTAGAGTAGCGGCATTGTCAGTGGTGTTGAATAGTTTTACATCATCCGCAAAGAGAACGCAGTTGCTTATAATATGACCGAAAAGGTCATTTATGTAAAATATGAAGAGTATGGGTCCTAAAACGCTACCTTGGGGGACACCGCTGTTAACAGGTCCAGGATTAGATAAGGCGTTCCCTATTTTGACTACTTGCTGCCTGTTTGATAGGAATGCAGCTATCTACTTATACAGGAATCTGGAAATGCCATAAGATTTTAGTTTTAGAAGTAGTTTGTCATGTATCACTGAATCGAAGGCTTTACAGAAGTCTATATAAATTGCATCTATTGATTTACCCTAGTCGACTTTTGAAGTCCATATGTTTTTGCAGTGTTATAGTTGCAGATTGCAGGACAATTTTTTTTCTAAAGTCAAATTGCTTGTTAGAGACTAGGTTGTTAGTCTCTAAGTAGAGGGTAATGGATTGGTTTATGATTGATTCCATGACTTTGCAGGCGATTCAACATAATGAGATTGGTCTGTAATTATCAACTAGGCTGGGGTCACCCTTTTTGAAGATAGGGATGACTGTGGCCGGTGACCATAATAATAATAATAATAACAGAGTTGGAAGGGACCTTGGAGGCCTTCTAGTCCAACCCCCTGCCCAGGCAGGAAACCCTACACCATTTCAGACAGATGGCTATCCAACATTTTCTTAAAAATTTCCAATGTTGGAGCATTCACAGCTTCTGCCGGGAAGTCGTTCCACTGGTTAATTGTTCTAACTGTCAGGAAATTCCTCCTTAGTTCTAAGTTGCTTCTCTCCTTGATTAGTTTCCACCCATTGCTTCTTGTTCTACCCTCAGGTGCTTTGGAGAATAGTTTGACTCCCTCTTCTTTGGGACAACCCCTGAGATATTGGAACACTGCTATCATGTCTCCCCGAGTCCTTCTTTTCATTAAACTAGGCATACCCAGTTCCTGCAACTGTTCTTCGTATGTTTTAGCCTCCAGTCCCCTAAGTTAGGGGACTGGAGTTACCATAAGTTAGGTAAAGAGTTGGTTCTGAAAGATATTTTGTAGATTATGCTAAGTGGTTCTGCTATGATGGTTGAGAGCTTCTTTAGGAAGTAGGTCTGAGCAACGAAGGCTCAAGTTTCCTTTGTAGTACTTGAAAGTTGGACCTCATCATCACCATACTGGTTGCATTGTGCATGCCAAGGCAATTAATTGATGAAGGTTTCCTAACCTCGACAGCTTCATTGTTCCTACGAGATTCCCAGCAGAACAAATGTTTTCTCAACTCCCCACATAGCTAGTCAGAATAATTACTCTCCCCTGTTTCCAACTATTATAGTAATAAACAGTAACCTGTTGTTATGAACTTCGGTCGCCGTCCCTGGAGATTAATTAGGGCTGCCACACTGTTGGGCAAATCCCCGGAGCCCCCTTGCAATTTGGCCCACATTCTGCCTCCCAAAGTGTGGCCAGCCAAAGTCACCGAAGCAAATGAGCTTCGGAAATAAATTGCAATTATGCAATGTTATGGGGGGGGGAAATGATTGGCTTCCGAAGGGAGATGCAGACTCTCTCTAGGGGTCAAAGTTATCCTGAGGAATTTAAGTTCTGAACTGAAAAGAAAATGCTTTGTGGTTGTTTTTTTCCTTATTATTATTTTAAATGTGCACAGCCAAATTTTTCCCTCCGTAACAGATACCCCCCCCCCCCCAAAAGTTTCTAGGAAAGCTGTTCGAAACCTTTGGAACGTAGTTAGGAAGATGTTCGATGGGAGGGGAAACACCATAGGGGTCTCCAAATGTGGCCACTTTAAGAGTTGTGGACTTCAACTCCCAGAATTCCCCAGGGGAATTCTGGAAGTTGAAGTCCACAACTCTTAAAATGGCCACATTCGGAGATCCCTGTGCTCTAATAGATGCTAGTCTTTGATAAGTAGTTGCAGCTGAAGCCTACTTACGAACCTAGTGCTACGTAACACCCTGCATGGCATAGGGCCTGGTTACTTTGGGGCAGTACTGGGTTTCAAATTTTTTACTACCAGTTCTGTGGGTATGGCTTGGTGGGTGTGGCATGGCTTGGTGGGTGTGGCTTGGTGGACGTGGCTTGGTGGGCGTGGTAGAGGAAGGATGCTGCAAAATCCCCATTCCCTCCCCACTCCTGGGGGAAGGATATTCCAAAATCTCCATTCCCACCCCACTCCAGGGGAAGGATACTGCAAAATCCCCATTCCCTCCTGATCAGCTGGGACTCGGGAGGCAGAGAATAGATGGGGGCGGGGCCAGTCAGAATTTTTACTACCGGTTCTCCGAACTACTCAAAATTTCCCCTACCGATTCTCCAAAAACTGCTGAAACCCACCTCTGGTTTGGCGGGGGAGGTGTCTGTCCAGCCAATATGGCTTGGCACAAAGTCCACTGTAACAACATCGCCAAAAAGGCATTAAGGGCTGTAAACCTAATCTTGTGTAGCTTCTTCTCCGGTAATATCACACTACTAACCAGAGCATATGAAACATTTGCTAGACCAATTCGCGAATACAGCTCATCTGTTTGGAACCCGCATTGCATATTGGACATTAATACAATTGAGCGCGTCCAGAAATATTTCACAAGAAGAGTCCTCCACTCCTCCGCTCGCAACAAAATACCATTTTATTTTATTTATTTATTTATTTTTGTCACAACAATATACATAAGCATCACACAAAATGATTATATAGTATATAAGCATATATATGAGGAAATATGAGGAAGTATAAGCATATATGTATAAGAATAAAAACCAATAGGACAGGAACGATAGGCACGTTTGTGCTCTTATGCACGCCCCTTATAGTCCTCTTAGGAATGGGGTGAGGTCAATAGTAGAAAATTTTTAGTTAAAGCTTTTGGGATTATGAGAAGAGACCACAGAGTCAGGTAAAGTATTCCAAGCACTGATAACTCTGTTACAGAAGTCATATTTTCTGCAATCTAGATTGAAGTGGTTAACATTAAGTTTGAATCTATTGTTTGCTCTTGTACTATTATAATTGAAGCTGAAGTAGTCTTTAACAGGAAGGACATTGCAATAAGATGATTCTGTGTGTTAAACACAGGTCTTGTCGAAGGCGACGGAGTTGTAAGTTTTCTAATCCCAGGATTTCAAGTCTGGTGGGAACCTTATGCCACCAGACTCGGAATTCTGGGGCTAGAAAACTTATAACTACACCATCTTCAGTATGACCTAAGTGCAGCTCATAAAATCATCTGCTAGAACATCCTACCTGTCAATGACTACTTCAGCTTCAAGCACAACAATACATGAGCACATAATAGATACAAAGTGAAGCGCTCCAAACTCGATTGCAGAAAATACGCCTTCAGTAACAGAGTTGTTAATGCCTGGAATGTACTACCTGACTCTGTGGTTTCATCCCCAAACCCCAAAAACTTTAACTTAAGACTGTCTACTGTTGACCTCACCCCATTTCTAAGAGGTCTGTAAGGGGCGTGCCCACTGTTCCCTCTAAGCTGCGCGCGTGCGCAAATGCGCACTGCTGACACGGTCTCCGCGCACAGAAAATCTGTGCTGCGCAGCTAATCAATGCCTGTCAAATTACGTTGATTAGCTGCCCAGCACAGATTCGGCTAGCTAAAACTTTTAGCTAGCCGAATCTAGCTAAAAGTTTTAGCTAGCCGAATCTGTTTGATTCTTTTAATAAATCATGTGACTTGAATGGATGGATTTAATAAATGAATAATAATAAATAATAATAATAATAAATAAATAAAATAAAATAAAATAAAAAAATAATAATAATAAATAAATAAAATAAATGAATGGATTTAATAAATCATGTGACTTGAATGGATGCGATGCTGGCATGACCCGCACGTCTGATGTTGCTCACAGTGGTCCAAGGGACCGCTCAGGGAGTTAGTGTGCTTGCTCAGACTCGTGAAAAATTAGAGGGAACATTGGGCGTGCCTAAGAGCACCTGCGTGCCTACCGTCCCTGTCCCAATGTTCCCTTTAATTGTATTCCCTTTATGTATACAATTCATGCTTATACCTATATATATTACCTAATATGTTCTTGACAAATAAATTTTTAAAAATGGCACCGTCCTCTTCTTTCAATTAAACTCTTGTGGGGTCCTTGGTGCTTGGTGGTTTCCTGGAAGACATTTCGTGCCCCAACTAGGTAACATAATCAGTGATGGGAGTGGGGTTTGCAGAGAGGAGGAGGAGGAGGAGGAGGAGGAGGAGGAGGAAGAGGACTGTGGGGTCTTTGGTGTCCTCTGAGCATCGTTGTTTCCTTACAGGCATTCATTTCGTGACCCAACTAGGTAACATCATCAGTGCTACAAGGTAGTGAGTTTGGAGGAGACAGAAGAGGAGTACTGATAGGGCAAGCCACTAGTATATAAACAGAGAGCAAACTCCACACTCAGCAGCACTGATGATGTTCCCTAGTTGGGGCATGAAACGTCTACAAGAAAACCACCAAGCCCAGAGAGCACCAAGGACCTCACAGTTCCTCCTCCTCCTCCTCCTCCTCCTCCTCCTCCTCCTCCTCCTCCCCACAAACCCCATCCCTTTTTTAGCAGTGATGATGTTCCCTAGTTGGGTCATGAAACGTCTACAAGAAAATCACCAAGCCCAGAGGGCACCAAGGACCTCACAGTTCCCCCCCTCCTCCTCCTCCTCCTCCTCCTCCTCCTCTCCACAAACCCCATCCCTTTTTTAGCAGTGATGAACAGAATAGAATAGAATTTTTTTTATTGGCCAAGTGTGATTGGACACACAAGGAATTTGTCTTGGTGCATATGCTCTCAGTGTACATAAAAGAAAAGATACCTTCATCAAGGTACAACATTTACAACACAATTGATGATCAATATATCAATATAAATCATAAGGATTGCCAGCAACAAGTTACAGTCATACAGTCATAAATGGAAAGAGATTGGTGATGGGAATGATGAGAAGATTAATAGTAGTGCAGATTCAGTAAATAGTCTGACAGTGTTGATGGAATTATTTGTTTAGCAGAGTGATGGCCTTCGGGAAAAAACTGTTCTTGTGTCTCGTTGTTCTGGGGTGCAGTGCTCTATAGCGTCGTTTTGAGGGTGGGAGTTGAAACAGTTTATGTCCAGGATGCGAGGGATCTGCAAATATTTTCACGGCCCTCTTCTTGATTCGTGCAGTATACAGGTCCTCAATGGAAGGCAAGTTGGTAGCAATTATTTTTTCTGCAGCTCTAATTATCCTCTGAAGTCTGTGTTTTTCTTGTTGGGTTGCAGAACCGAACCAGACAGTTATAGAGGTGCAAATGACAGACTCAATAATTCCTCTGTAGAATTGGATGATGTTCCCTAGTTGGGTCATGAAACGTCTACAAGAAAACCACCAAGCCCAGAGGGCACCAAGGACCTCACAGATCTGCCCTGACCTACAAATATTGTCTTCTGTCATATTTTGGGAACTGCTGGGGAGGGGCTGCCTTGATTCTCTTCCTCCCAACCAAGCTATCTAAACTTCCCTATCTCTTGGTCCCTCTGGAATACGGCCCCTCCCACCTGTGTGCACCCAAACTATATTCCACACCCCCAGTGGTGGGATTCAAGTAATTTAGCAACCGGTTCTCTGCCCCAATGATTTCTTCCAACAACCAGTTTGCCAAACTGTTCAGAAAGTTAACAACCGGTTCTCCCGAAGTGGTGCGAACTGGCTGAATCCCACCACTGCACCCCCCCCCCCCGATAAAAGTGCCTTTTTACTGGAATAAAATAAAACCATTTCTGCCAAATTTGAGAAGGCACAGCATTATCTTCCAATTTCTGCAGAGCATTTTTCATGGCTTTCTGGAATGTTTTTCCAAATTAGAGAGGAGAGATGAATGAAGGGACATCTAATATAGGAGCAGCTGAATATGTTGCATGAATTATACATGCACAAGTTTAAACCTGGAGTTCATAAAAATTACATCGGACATCTTAATGGCCAAAATAGATCTCTATTCTCAGCGTGCAATAAAAATTAACTCTGAGAGAGGCAGGTGGAGGCTCCCTGCAAGAGATTTAAGGCTTGAAAGTAGAGAACGGGCAGAAGTAACAAGCTCCATGAAGAGGAACTGCAGCTTCATCTCAGGGGTTTAGCAGGAACCAGCCTGGGAGCTAATTTTCCATGCAAGGTTCGGTCCTAAAATATGGAGGGATTTGTTTTGTGCTGGTCTCCAGAGGTCTCCAGCTCTTGGTGGTTTGATTTGGGGTGGGGTGGGAGTGAGATGAATGGTTCCATGGGGCAGTTCCTCAGAAGAGGGAATTGTGGGATAATAACAAGAGGTTGTAACCAAAGGGCAATAATGAATTGTATTGGTAGTAGTCACGCAAATCATTCTTACGCTGCCAAGATAACTTTGCTGAAAAAATCATTAACTGAAACTTTCATCTGCAAGAGAATAAAAGTATCTGAGACAGGAAGATAGATAGATAGATAGATAGATAGATAGATAGATAGATAGATAGATAGATAGATAGATAGATAGCCATTTGAGCCTAGCTGAATCTGTCAGACAGAAAACACTAAGCAAGTAGAGGAAGAGAGGGAGGGAGGGAGGAAAATGTGAGAAAGAAAGAAAGAAAGAAAGAAAGAAAGAAAGAAAGAAAGAAGGAAGGAAGGAAAGAGGGAGGGAGGGAGGGAGGATGGGAGGGAGGGAGGATGGGAGGGAGGGAGGAAAAAGAGGGAGAGAAGAAGGAAGGAAAATGTGAGAAAGAAAGAAAGAAAGGAAGGAAGGAAGGGAGGAGGGAGGCAGGGAGGGAAGAAGGAAAGAAGGAAAAAAGAGGAAGGGAAAGAAGGAAGGAAGGAAGGAAAATGTGAGAAAGAAAGAAAGGATGGAGGGAGGGAGAGAGGAAGGAAGGAAAGAGTTAATGATTCTTTATTTTAAGAATGAAAGTCAGCGTATCTCATCCATGAAATGATTATAGTCAAGAAAGTTCCCCCAATATCCTTTGTCCTGCTTTATTTGCTAAACTGGAAGGGAGGATAAAAATGTGGCTTCAAATGGGATAAAATGGGATAGAACAAGATCTGTCCCTGCAGGTTTACCTGGTTATAAGAAGAAGCCAAAAGAAAATTGGTTTTCGGTGTATCGGATGAGTTAGTTTTCCAGCTAAGGCAGAACCAAACGTCAGAAAATAGGACCATAAAAACAATTGTGTAATGTATCCCGGCAGAAGGACCTTGTGGGTCTGAGTAATTCGGCGTAGAAATCCTTGGGGGGACCACCGAGCAAGTCTGCCAAGCCACTGTGCAGGTAGTCCTCCACTTACAACAGTTCATTTAGTGACCGCTCAACGTTACAACAGCACTGAAAAAAAGCAATGCCACGACTTTTCCCCACGACCAGTGCAGCAACCCCCGTGGTCCCAAATGCGGCAAGAAAGATCGCCAAATGGGCCAAGAAACTCACTTTAACGGCCGTCTCGCTTTAGCAACAGAAATGTTGGGCTCAGCTGTGGTCGTAAGTCGAGTTGCTTCCAACTTCAAGGAACAGATCCAGGACAAAAGATCGCAGGAGCCACGCAAGCGACGTGGCTTTTCAGGCCAATCCGACGATTTTGCTCGCGAAATCACTGCCGGATGACGATCTCTGCTCGAAAGAAAACCCTTTGCCTTAACAAGCAAGGATTCATTCTTTCTACAGGGAGCTATTCGTCATTTCTGCAATCTGAGGTTCGCAGGCTTAAGGCCACGCTGTTTCTTGGCAATGAGGTTTCCTGAGGAGGATACGGTTGGCGTTGCAGAGGTAGACATAAAACAAATACTTGGTCTTAGCCAAAATTATGAGAGGTGACAAAATGGAAACTAGTTTTTTGCTAAGTTTTGAAATTGCTCTCTTGAAGACTTCAATCAAATGCCAAAATTGTTACCTCATATTCTCTTCCTTCCTTCCTTCCTTCCTTCCTTCCTTCCTTCCTTCCTTCCTTCCTTCCTTCCTTCCTTCCTTCCTTCCTTCCTTCCTTCCTTCCCTCCCTCCTTCCCTCCCTCCCTCCTTCCTTCCACCTTTCCTTCTTTCCTTCTCCCTCCCTCCCTTCAATTTTCCTTCCTTCCTTCCCTCCCTCCCTCCCTCCTTCCTTCCACCTTTCCTTCTTTCCTTTTCCCTCCCTCCCTCCCTCCAATTTGCCTTCCTTCTTTCCACCTTTCCTTCTTTCCTTCTCCCTTCCTCCCTCCCTCCCTCCCTCCCTCCCTCATTCATTCATTCCTCATGCTATCAGATCAGGTTTTGATTCCTGGCAACTGCCTGGGCAAACCTCTACAGTTTTCTTGGCAAGATTTTTCAGACATTTCATAACCCAACTAGGTAACATCATCAGTGCTGTAAGGGAGGGGGCTTTGTGGAGAAGAGGAGGAGGAGGAGGAGGAGGAAGACAACTATGGGGTCCTTGGTGCTCTCTGAGCTTGGTTGTTTTCTAGCACAGGGGTCTCCAACCTTGGTCCCTTTAAGACTTGTGGACTTCAACCCCCAGAGTCCCTCAGCCAGCAAAGCTGACTGAGGAACTCTGGGAGTTGAAGTCCACAGGTCTTAAAGGGACCACGGTTGGAGACCCCTGCCCTAGAGCAAAGCTGGCTGAGGAACTCTGGGAGTTGAAGTCCACAAGTCTTAAAGGAGCCAAGTTTGCAGACCCCTGCCCTAGAGCAAAGCTGGCTGAGGAACTCTGGGAGTTGAAGTCCACAAGTCTTAAAGGGACCAAGGTTGGAGACCCCTGCCCTAGAGCAAAGCTGGCTGAGGAACTCTGGGAGTTGAAGTCCACAAGTCTTAAAGGGACCAAGGTTGGAGACCCCTGCCCTAGAGCAAAGCTGGCTGAGGAACTCTGGGAGTTGAAGTCCACAAGTCTTAAAGGAGCCAAGTTTGCAGACCCCTGCCCTAGAGCAAAGCTGGCTGAGGAACTCTGGAAGTTGAAGTCCACAAGTCTTAAAGGGACCAAGGTTGGAGACCCCTGCCCTAGAGCAAAGCTGGCTGAGGAACTCTGGGAGTTGAAGTCCACAAGTCTTAAAGGGACCAAGGTTGGAGACCCCTGCCCTAGAGCAAAGCTGGCTGAGGAACTCTGGGAGTTGAAGTCCACAGTCTTAAAGGAGCCAAGTTTGCAGACCCCTGCCCTAGAGCAAAGCTGGCTGAGGAACTCTGGGAGTTGAAGTCCACAAGTCTTAAAGGGACCAAGGTTGGAGACCCCTGCCCTAGAGCAAAGCTGGCTGAGGAACTCTGGGAGTTGAAGTCCACAAGTCTTAAAGGGACCAAGGTTGGAGACCCCTGCCCTAGAGCAAAGCTGGCTGAGGAACTCTGGGAGTTGAAGTCCACAAGTCTTAAAGGAGCCAAGTTTGCAGACCCCTGCCCTAGAGCAAAGCTGGCTGAGGAACTCTGGGAGTTGAAGTCCACAAGTCTTAAAGGGACCAAGGTTGGAGACCCCTGCCCTAGAGCAAAGCTGGCTGAGGAACTCTGGGAGTTGAAGTCCACAAGTCTTAAAGGGACCAAGGTTGGAGACCCCTGCCCTAGAGCAAAGCTGGCTGAGGAACTCTGGGAGTTGAAGTCCACAAGTCTTAAAGGGACCAAGGTTGGAGACCCCTGCCCTAGAGCAAAGCTGGCTGAGGAACTCTGGGAGTTGAAGTCCACAAGTCTTAAAGGGACCGAGGTTGGAGACCCCTGCCCTAGAGCAAAGCTGGCTGAGGAACTCTGGGAGTTGAAGTCCACAGGTCTTAAAGGGACCGAGGTTGGAGACCCCTGCCCTAGAGCAAAGCTGGCTGAGGAACTCTGGGAGTTGAAGTCCACAAGTCTTAAAGGGACCAAGGTTGGAGACCCCTGCCCTAGAGCAAAGCTGGCTGAGGAACTCTGGGAGTTGAAGTCCACAAGTCTTAAAGGGACCAAGGTTGGAGACCCCTGCCCTAGAGCAAAGCTGGCTGAGGAACTCTGGGAGTTGAAGTCCACAGGTCTTAAAGGGACCACGGTTGGAGACCCCTGCCCTAGAGCAAAGCTGGCTGAGGAACTCTGGGAGTTGAAGTCCACAAGTCTTAAAGGGACCAAGGTTGGAGACCCCTGCCCTAGAGCAAAGCTGGCTGAGGAACTCTGGGAGTTGAAGTCCACAAGTCTTAAAGGGACCAAGGTTGGAGACCCCTGCCCTAGAGCAAAGCTGGCTGAGGAACTCTGGGAGTTGAAGTCCACAGGTCTTAAAGGGACCAAGGTTGGAGACCCCTGCCCTAGAGCAAAGCTGGCTGAGGAACTCTGGGAGTTGAAGTCCACAAGTCTTAAAGGGACCAAGGTTGGAGACCCCTGCCCTAGAGCAAAGCTGGCTGAGGAACTCTGGGGGTTGAAGTCCACAAGTCTTAAAGGGACCAAGGTTGGAGACCCCTGCCCTAGAGCAAAGCTGGCTGAGGAACTCTGGGAGTTGAAGTCCACAAGTCTTAAAGGGACCAAGGTTGGAGACCCCTGCCCTAGAGCAAAGCTGGCTGAGGAACTCTGGGAGTTGAAGTCCACAAGTCTTAAAGGGACCAAGGTTGGAGACCCCTGCCCTAGAGCAAAGCTGGCTGAGGAACTCTGGGAGTTGAAGTCCACAAGTCTTAAAGGGACCAAGGTTGGAGACCCCTGCCCTAGAGCAAAGCTGGCTGAGGGACTCTGGGAGTTGAAGTCCACAAGTCTTAAAGGGACCAAGGTTGGAGACCCCTGCCCTAGAGCAAAGCTGGCTGAGGAACTCTGGGAGTTGAAGTCCACAAGTCTTAAAGGGACCAAGGTTGGAGACCCCTGTTCTAGAGCAAAGCTGGCTGAGGAACTCTGGGAGTTGAAGTCCCCAAGTCTTAAAGGGACCAAGGTTGGAGACCCCTGCCCTAGAGCAAAGCTGGCTGAGGAACTCTGGGAGTTGAAGTCCACAAGTCTTAAAGGGACCAAGGTTGGAGACCTCTGCCCTAGAGCAAAGCTGGCTGAGGAACTCTGGGAGTTGAAGTCCACAAGTCTTAAAGGGACCAAGGTTGGAGACCCCTGTTCTAGCAGACGTTTCGTGACCCAAGTAGGCAACATCATCAGCGCCTGAATGAAACGCCTTCAAGAAAACCACCAGCTCAGAGTCAGTGGAGATTCTCAGTCATCCAGGTCATGGTTGTCCCAAAGATTCTTTTTCAAGTTCAACCCTGAGCTGCAAAAGTTCTCTTCTCTCCAGGCCCTTTCCCCCTGTTTCTACCGCTTGTCCCCTGGCGAATTATGCCAACCTTTGATAACTTCTCCGTTTTGATTCATTCGGCGCCCTCAAGCCGTTTCCCGTTCTCACCACTGCATAGATTTTTTTTCTATGAATTGCTTTGCATGCGGGAACCAGTTTCAAGCTCTTTGAAAGAGGGGGAGGCTGCCCCTCCCGTCCGGATTAATTTAACGGGCGTTAAGATTTAATCTGCAGATTGCCTGCCTGGCGACGCACGGTTTGCCCCTATTCTTATAGTTTTCTTCACTTCTTTTTTTTTTCTCTCCATTCTTCCCTTCGCTCACTTTAGCAATGGCTCGTTCCCATTGTATTCCTCCCTTTTGTTACAGGCCTGCCTTTGACCCACTCTCTGGGCAATCTTCTTTCCCTTGCAAATTGCATTTAGAGAGTGGCTGTTCCCACCTTAAATTCCTTTTCATTCTCTCTCTCTCTCTTTTTTTTTTAATCCGATGAATTTCTGAAGTTCTATTCTCGCAGACGTTCACGAACTGAGTTTAAAGTTGTGCTTAATTTCCTCTTGACGGATGTTTAATAATCCTTTCATGTCCAGGAGTCGGCCTGTTAAGAAGTAAACTTGGGGGTTGAATTAGGAGACTTCGAAGGCCCCTTCCAGCCACATGAGTATCGGCAAAGGAGAACGTAGTTCAGGGTTGAATTGAAAGGTTTTTGGTGCTCTCTCCGCTGAGTGGTTTTCTTGCAGATGTTTCGTGACCCAAATAGGCAACTTCATCAGTACTAGAAGAGAGTGGGGTTTGTATACAGGAGAAGGAGGAGGACTGTGGGACCAACTACATAACATCATCAGTGCAAACCTCACTCTTTTCCAGCACTGATGATGTTACCTAGTTGGGTCATGAAACTCCGCAAGAAAACCACCCAGCTCTGAGAGCACCAAGGATCTCACAGTCCTCCTCTTCCTCCCCTTCCTCCTCCTCCTCCTCCTCTCCACAAACTCCATCCCCTTCTAGCACTGATGATGTTCCCTAGTTGAGTCATGAAACATCTGCAAGAAAACAACCAAGTTTAGAGACACCAAGGACCCCAGTCATCATTGTCGTCGTCCTCTTCCTCCTCCACCACCTCCTCCTCCTCTTCTCCACAAACCCCATCCCCTTCTAGCACTGATGATGCTCCCTAGTTGGGTCATGAAATGCCTGCAAGAAAAGCACCCAGTTCAGAAAGCACCAGGGACCCAGCAGTTCGGCCTTGAGCTCCAGTGATTCTCTTCCAAGGACTAGATCTCTGTATCATCCTGAGCCCATAGAAGCACTAGGCATCGTCCTGAAAGGTTTGCAGCCAAATTTCAATTTTTGATAGGGCAGAAAGGGGGACTTATTCAATATGTAACCGGAGAGGGAGTTTATTCAACTTCAGTTAAACGAAATAAAGCAAAGTACCATTTAGATTTTATCCTGAGATCCCCTGCTATTTTGGGGAGTGTGTGCCCTCAAAAATAAACGCGAGCTTGGTCAGAACAAGTTTTTCCACCTCTAACATCCTCTATTTTGTTTGAAATCTTTCCAGTTCATAGTTGCAGAATCATCTGGACATGACCAAATTAAATTAGGCCCACATTTCGTTTCCTCCACAGAAGTATCCCTAAATTGAAAAATGCATTGGTGTTTTTTTTTTCCATCCTTTTTCTGAGTACATCCAAAGCGTTGGCAGAAAACCAACGATTTCTTGCGGTAAACGTCTGTTTTAAAGGCTTGCTTTGTTTTCTTGTAAGGAGCTCTTTGCCATTTCAGAGATCGCTTTGGGCCAATAAGCATCCTTTATCCTGGCCACTTTTCCTGTTAAATCCATCTAACCTCTCATCTGAATTTCCAGTATGGGATTTTTAAAAGGTGACAGAACGGGACGGGCAGACAAACAAAACAACTTTGAGACTCTCAAAAAAAAAGGTGCAGAGAAGAGCAACTAGAATGATTAAACAGACAAAGGACAGTTGCAGGAACTGGGCATGGCCAGTTTAGAGAAAAGAAGAAGGACTGCTGGAGACATAATCAGGGGTGGGATTCACGTAATTTACCTACTGGTTCGCCCAGCACCGAAAATGTGAGCGCACACACCACCTCCACCCATGCGCCCAGCCTTCCGTGCATGTGATTCAGAGGTGGGTTTCAGCAGGTTCTGACCAGTTCTGGAGAACCGGTAGCGGAAATTCTGAGTAGTTGGGAGAAACGGTAGTAAAAATTCTGACTGGCCCTGCCCCCATCTATTCTCTGCCTCCCAAGTCCCAGCTGACGGGAAGGAAATGGGGATTTTGCAGTAACCTTCCCCTGCCACGCCCACCAAGCCATGCCATACCCACAGAACCGGTAGTAAAAAAAATTGAAACCCACCACTGATGTGATTTGCTCGTGCGTGAGCCTTCTGCGCATGCGCCGGGCCTCAGAAACGTGCCCAAATAGGACAGCATAGAGTCGGAGCAGGTGGGCCCACCGGTTCGCCCAAACTGGTCCAAACTGACTGAATACCACTTGTTGACACAATAGCAGTAGTGATGTTCTGTCTCCTTCTCCACTTCAGACCCACGAGCTGGCCTTCAGCCAGTGGATTCACGGCTCTTATCAGTCCTGGCAGAGAAATCGCAGCTGCCTGCCAAAGTTCAAACAAATGACTCACGTAGCAAGACTTTCAGCTCTTTTTGAAACGGATCAGCTAAACTTTGCTTCCCGTGGAGTGAGAGCAGTCCCAAAGCTCCTTATATATCCTGTGGGGTGGGGCTCCTGCCCCACCCTTCCTCTTGATGACGCCGCCTCTCTAATCTTCCGAAGCACTGGTCGATCCAAGCTTGATTATTATTATTATCAGCTGGGTCTGAAGGCGTAGCCTGGGGAAGGGAGGAATCAGGGGATGACGGCCTCATTACGTCCTCCGACTGGTCTGGTTCTGGCTCCTGGAGCCGGGCCAAAGGCATCGATGCTCCCGAGGTAAGCCTTACCGGCCCTTCCTCCTCACTCTCGGAGTCACTTTCGGGCATGGGGCCAGGTTCGGGGGCTGGGGCCACAACAAGTTCAGTATTTGAGGGGCTGTCACAAAGAAGAGGGGGGCCAAGTTATTTTCCAAAGCACCCGAAGGAGGAGGAGGAGGAGGACTGTGGGGTCTTTGGTACTCTCTGAGCTGGTGTCAGGGTCCCAAGTAACACCCCCAACAAAAGAAGACTCCAAAGCTAGAAGTTCGTCAAAGTTCCATTTTATTAGAGATGTCATATTGGCACATCTGGGAAAACCCGAAACTGAAATCCTCCCCCCAAAGTCCCTTCCCCTGAACCCACATGGCCATCCCATGGTCCAATCAATCCACTGTCCCAACTGGAGAGGATCCCTCAGTCACCCCTCTCCAGATGCAGATGGCTGAACGTCCTTGACTCCTCGAGAAAGGAATGTTGTTATGGCTATATATATATATCTCCACCAACTCCATGCAAATCCCCTCCCGTTTTCCCACAGTGCTAAGAGGTCATCAGTGGTTTCGGGGTGAGTTACCATCTGTACGCTGATGATACTCAGCTGTACTTTTCCACCCCGGACCACCCCAACGAAGCTGTCGAAGTGCTGTCCCAGTGCTTGGAAGCCATACGGGTCTGGATGGGGAGAAACAGACTCAAGCTCAATCCCTCCAAGACGGAGTGGCTGTGGATGCCGGCACCCTGGTACAGTGAGCTGCAACCGCGGCTGACTGTCGGGGGCAAGTTATTGGCCCCAATGGAAGGGGTATGCAACTTGGGCGTCCTCCTGGATGGGCGGCTGTCGTTTGATGATCATTTGGCGGCCGTCTCCAGGAGGGCCTTTCACCAAGTACGCTTGGTCCGCCAGTTGCTCCCCTTCCTTGACCGGGATGTCTTATGCACGGTCACTCATGCTCTGGTCACTTCTCGTTTGGATTATTGCAATGCTCTCTACATGGGGCTGCCCTTGAAGTGCACCCAGAGGCTGCAGCTAGTCCAGAATGCAGCTGCGCGAGTAGTAATGGGAGCCACTCGTTGCTCCCATGTAACACCACTACTGCGCAGTCTGCACTGGCTTCCTGTGGTCTTTCGGGTGCGCTTTAAGATTTTGGTTACCACCTTTAAAGCGCTCCATGGCTTAGGGCCCGGGTACTTACGGGACCGCCTGCTGTTACCTTATGCCTCCCACCGACCCGTACGCTCTCACAGAGAGGGTCTACTCAGGGTGTCGTCCGCCAAACAATGTCGGCTGGCGGCCCCCAGGGGAAGGTCCTTCTCTGTTGGAGCTCCTACGCTTTGGAACGAACTTCCCCCTGGTCTACGCCAAGTGCCTGATCTTCGGACTTTTCGCCGTGAGCTGAAAACGCATTTATTTATTCAAGCGGGACTGGCTTAAAAGTTTTAGTAAATTTTAATTGGGGTTATTTATTATTTTTTAGGGTTTTAAAACTTTTAAATGTCGGCCATTTTTTGTAATATGCTCGTCTTAATTTCTATTTTAATTTGTGTATATTGTGGGTTTTATTTTCTGGCTGTACACCGCCCTGAGTCCTTCGGGAGAAGGGCGGTATAAAAATCTAATAAAATAAATAAATAAATAATAAGAGTGGCAGCCCTGAAGAGCCAAAGGAAAAGATGGCCCCCAATGCTGACAGATGGGTTGTTTTCTTGCAGATGTTTTATGACCCAACTAGGTAACATCATTAATATTACAAGGGGATGGGATTTGGGGAGAGGAGGAGGACGGAGGGGTCTTTGGTGCTCTCTGAGCTTGGTGGGTTTCTTGCAGACATCTCATGCCCAACTAGGGAACATCATCAGTGCTAGAAAGGATTATGGTGTGCAGAGTGGAGAAGGAGGAGGAGGAAGAAAAGAACTGTGGGGTCCCTGGTTCCTAGCTGAGCTTGGTGGTTTTCTTGCAGACGTTTCATGACCCAAGTAGGGAACATCATCAGTGCTAGAACAGGGTGTGGTTTTGGAGGATGAAATTTATTTATTATTATTATTATTATTATTATTATTATTATTATTATTATTTATTCATATTTGTATACCGCCCTATCTCCCGAAGGACTCAGGGCGGTTCACAGGCAAATAAAACATTTATGTACAAATTAAGATAACCATTAAAAAACTTATTCTAATGCCAAATTATTAAAAATATAAATATAAATATTAAAAACCAATTAAAACCCCTGTAAATTTAAAATCTAGTCCAGTCCTGCACAGATGAATAAATGTGTCTTGAGCTCGCGACGGAAGGTTCGGAGGTCCGGAAGTTGACGGAGTCCTGGGGGGAGTTCGTTCCAGAGGGTGGGAGCCCCCACAGAGAAGGCTCTTCCCCTGGGCGTCGCCAGACGACACTGCCTAGCTGACGGCACCCTGAGGAGTCCCTCTCTGTGAGAGCGCACGGGTCGGTGAGAGGTATTCGGTAGCAGCAGGCGGTCCCGTAGATAACCCGGCCCTATGCCATGGAGCGCTTTGAAGATGGTTACCAAAACCTTGAAGCGCACCCGGAAGGCCACAGGTAGCCAGTGCATGAAATGAGTGCAGAAATGAGGAAGAGGAGGAATATGTAACAGTAAACAAGTACTGATCGAAACTGAGTGATGCTGCAAAATGAGACCTACCAGGAATGAAACCTCCAGACTGGGTTTTTTTAAAAAAAAATCCTCTTGAGACCCGACATCAGACTAAGAAAAGAAAAGGAAAAAAAAACCGGTTTGCCTACGAAGCATCAATGCATAATTGAAGAGCATTTACTGCACCCCTATTAATATTAAATAATGTTAAGAAGACATCTACCGGGGCCATGAATTAATGATGGCGCTAACCGGCTAACAAATGATTTTGCAGGAAGCATGCAATATTTCTACCGCAAACAATGCCGAATGCCCGGCTGAGGAACTCTGGGAGTTGAAGCCCACAAGTCTTAAAGGGACCAAGGTTGGAGACCCCTGCCCTAGAGCAAAGCTGGCTGAGGAACTCTGGGAGTTGAAGTCCACAAGTCTTAAAGGGACCAAGGTTGGAGACCCCTGCCCTAGAGCAAAGCTGGCTGAGGAACTCTGGGAGTTGAAGTCCACAAGTCTTAAAGGGACCAAGGTTGGAGACCCCTGCCCTAGAGCAAAGCTGGCTGAGGAACTCTGGGAGTTGAAGTCCACAAGTCTTAAAGGGACCAAGGTTGGAGACCCCTGCCCTAGAGCAAAGCTGGCTGAGGAACTCTGGGAGTTGAAGTCCACAAGTCTTAAAGGGACCAAGGTTGGAGACCCCTGCCCTAGAGCAAAGCTGGCTGAGGAACTCTGGGAGTTGAAGTCCACAAGTCTTAAAGGGACCAAGGTTGGAGACCCCTGCCCTAGAGCAAAGCTGGCTGAGGAACTCTGGGAGTTGAAGTCCACAAGTCTTAAAGGGACCAAGGTTGGAGACCCCTGCCCTAGAGCAAAGCTGGCTGAGGAACTCTGGGAGTTGAAGTCCACAAGTCTTAAAGGGACCAAGGTTGGAGACCCCTGCCCTAGAGCAAAGCTGGCTGAGGAACTCTGGGAGTTGAAGTCCACAAGTCTTAAAGGGACCAAGGTTGGAGACCCCTGCCCTAGAGCAAAGCTGGCTGAGGAACTCTGGGAGTTGAAGTCCACAAGTCTTAAAGGGACCAAGGTTGGAGACCCCTGCCCTAGAGCAAAGCTGGCTGAGGAACTCTGGGAGTTGAAGTCCACAAGTCTTAAAGGGACCAAGGTTGGAGACCCCTGCCCTAGAGCAAAGCTGGCTGAGGAACTCTGGGAGTTGAAGTCCACAAGTCTTAAAGGGACCAAGGTTGGAGACCCCTGCCCTAGAGCAAAGCTGGCTGAGGAACTCTGGGAGTTGAAGTCCACAAGTCTTAAAGGGACCAAGGTTGGAGACCCCTGCCCTAGAGCAAAGCTGGCTGAGGAACTCTGGGAGTTGAAGTCCACAAGTCTTAAAGGGACCAAGGTTGGAGACCCCTGCCCTAGAGCAAAGCTGGCTGAGGAACTCTGGGAGTTGAAGTCCACAAGTCTTAAAGGGACCAAGGTTGGAGACCCCTGCCCTAGAGCAAAGCTGGCTGAGGAACTCTGGGAGTTGAAGTCCACAAGTCTTAAAGGGACCAAGGTTGGAGACCCCTGCCCTAGAGCAAAGCTGGCTGAGGAACTCTGGGAGTTGAAGTCCACAAGTCTTAAAGGGACCAAGGTTGGAGACCCCTGCCCTAGAGCAAAGCTGGCTGAGGAACTCTGGGAGTTGAAGTCCACAAGTCTTAAAGGGACCAAGGTTGGAGACCCCTGCCCTAGAGCAAAGCTGGCTGAGGAACTCTGGGAGTTGAAGTCCACAAGTCTTAAAGGGACCAAGGTTGGAGACCCCTGCCCTAGAGCAAAGCTGGCTGAGGAACTCTGGGAGTTGAAGTCCACAAGTCTTAAAGGGACCAAGGTTGGAGACCCCTGCCCTAGAGCAAAGCTGGCTGAGGAACTCTGGGAGTTGAAGTCCACAAGTCTTAAAGGGACCAAGGTTGGAGACCCCTGCCCTAGAGCAAAGCTGGCTGAGGAACTCTGGGAGTTGAAGTCCACAAGTCTTAAAGGGACCAAGGTTGGAGACCCCTGCCCTAGAGCAAAGCTGGCTGAGGAACTCTGGGAGTTGAAGTCCACAAGTCTTAAAGGGACCAAGGTTGGAGACCCCTGCCCTAGAGCAAAGCTGGCTGAGGAACTCTGGGAGTTGAAGTCCACAAGTCTTAAAGGGACCAAGGTTGGAGACCCCTGCCCTAGAGCAAAGCTGGCTGAGGAACTCTGGGAGTTGAAGTCCACAAGTCTTAAAGGGACCAAGGTTGGAGACCCCTGCCCTAGAGCAAAGCTGGCTGAGGAACTCTGGGAGTTGAAGTCCACAAGTCTTAAAGGGACCAAGGTTGGAGACCCCTGCCCTAGAGCAAAGCTGGCTGAGGAACTCTGGGAGTTGAAGTCCACAAGTCTTAAAGGGACCAAGGTTGGAGACCCCTGCCCTAGAGCAAAGCTGGCTGAGGAACTCTGGGAGTTGAAGTTCACCGTCTTGCCAAGTTTGAGGCTCCTGGTTTGAAGGACCATCATAGCCTCCGTCCTTCTGGAGCCCGGCATTATTTTAGATCCATGGGTTGTTTTCTTGCAGATGTTTTATGACCCAACTAGGTAACATCATTAATATTACAAGGGGATGGGATTTGGGGAGAGGAGGAGGACGGAGGGGTCTTTGGTGCTCTCTGAGCTTGGTGGGTTTCTTGCAGACATCTCATGCCCAACTAGGGAACATCATCAGTGCTAGAAAGGATTATGGTGTGCAGAGTGGAGAAGGAGGAGGAGGAAGAAAAGAACTGTGGGGTCCCTGGTTCCTAGCTGAGCTTGGTGGTTTTCTTGCAGACGTTTCATGACCCAAGTAGGGAACATCATCAGTGCTAGAACAGGGTGTGGTTTTGGAGGATGAAATTTATTTATTTATTTATTTATTTATTTATTTATTTATTTATTTATTTATTTATTTATTTATTTATTTATTCATATTTGTATACCGCCCTATCTCCCGAAGGACTCAGGGCGGTTCACAGGCAAATAAAACATTTATGTACAAATTAAGATAACCATTAAAAAACTTATTCTAATGCCAAATTATTAAAAATATAAATATAAATATTAAAAACCAATTAAAACCCCTGTAAATTTAAAATCTAGTCCAGTCCTGCACAGATGAATAAATGGGTCTTGAGCTCATGACGGAAGGTTGGAGGTCCGGAAGTTGACGGAGTCCTGGGGAGTTCGTTCCAGAGGGTGGAGCCCCACAGAAGGCTCTTCCCCTGGGCGTCGCCAGACGACACTGCCTAGCTGACGGCACCCTGAGGAGTCCCTCTCTGTGAGAGCGCACGGGTCGGTGAGAGGTATTCGGTAGCAGCAGGCGGTCCCGTAGATAACCCGGCCCTATGCCATGGAGCGCTTTGAAGATGGTTACCAAAACCTTGAAGCGCACCCGGAAGGCCACAGGTAGCCAGTGCATGAAATGAGTGCAGAAATGAGGAAGAGGAGGAATATGTAACAGTAAACAAGTACTGATCGAAACTGAGTGATGCTGCAAAATGAGACCTACCAGGAATGAAACCTCCAGACTGGGTTTTTTTAAAAAAAAATCCTCTTGAGACCCGACATCAGACTAAGAAAAGAAAAGGAAAAAAAAAAAACCGGTTTGCCTACCGAAGCATCAATGCATAATTGAAGAGCATTTACTGCACCCCTATTAATATTAAATAATGTTAAGAAGACATCTACCGGGGCCATGAATTAATGATGGCGCTAACCGGCTAACAAATGATTTTGCAGGAAGCATGCAATATTTCTACCGCAAACAATGCCGAATGCCCGGCCTATCAATCATCCGGATGTCGCCCGGCCCCCTTGGCAGAGCCAATTGCCAGGGTGACGTCGGCGGGATTCTGAAAATTGCAGCCTGGCTCCTGCGGCGGGTCAGAGGAGAAGGAGGAAAACAGCAGCTGGAAGGGTTGTTCTGGATCTCCCAGATTTGACTGGCCCAGTTGGGAAAGGATTGACTTTGGAACCATCATGAGACCACGCTTTGAACTTGGCAACCTTAAGACCGGTGGACTTCAACTCCCAGAATTCCCCAGCCAGCCACACGTGGCTGGCTGGGGAATTCTGGGAGTTGAAGTTCACCGGTCTTAAGGTTGCCAAGTTTGGAGGCTCCTGGTTTGAAGGACCATCATAGCCTCCGTCCTTCTGGAGCCCGGCATTATTTTAGATCCATGGCTTCTTCCCCTGCTGAGCTCTCAGTTTTACACATAAACACACCAGTCTCTAATATTTTTGTGGGGTTAGTCCTTGGTGCTCTCGGAGCTTGGTTGTTTCATGACCCAACTAGGTAACATCGTCAATGCTAGGAGGGAGGGGGCTTTTGCTCTCCGTTTATATACAAGTGGCTTACTTGCAAAGACCAAACCCCTCTCCCTTCTAGCACTGATGATGTTACCTAGTTGGGTCAGGAAATGTCTGTAAGAGCACAACTAAGTTCAAAAGGTAACAAGGACCTCACAGTTGTCTCCTCTTCCTCCTCCTCCTCCTCCTCCTCTTCCTCCTTCCTACAAACCCCACTCCCTTCTAGCACTGATGATGTTATCTAGCTGAGTCAGGAAACGTCTGCAAGAGAACAACTAAGCTCAAAAGGGAACAAGGACCTCACTTCTTCTTCTTCTTCTTCTTCTTCTTCTTCTTCTTCTTCTTCTTCTTCTTCTTCTTCTTCTTCTTCTTCTTCTTCTTCTTCTTCTTTTTCTTTTTCTTCTCCTCCTCCTCCTCCTCCTCCTCCTCCTCCTCCTCCTCCTCCTCCTCCTCTCCTCCTCCTCCCCCTCTCCTTCTAGCACTGATGATGTTATCTAGCTGAGTCAGGAAACGTCTGCAAGAGAACAACTAAGCTCAAAAGGGAACAAGGACCTCACTTCTTCTTCTTCTTCTTCTTCTTCTTCTTCTTCTTCTTCTTCTTCTTCTTCTTCTTCTTCTTCTTCTTCTTCTTCTTCTTCTTCTTCTTCTTCTTCTCCTCCTCCTCCTCCTCCTCCTCCTCCTCCTCTTCCTCTTCCTCCTCCTCTTCCTCCTCCTCCTCCTCCCCCTCCTCTCTACAAACCCTACTCCCTTCTAGCACTGATGATGTTATCTAGCTGAGTCAGGAAACGTCTGCAAGAGAACAACTAAGCTCAAAAGGGAACAAGGACCTCACTTCTTCTTCTTCTTCTTCTTCTTCTTCTTCTTCTTCTTCTTCTTCTTCTTCTTCTTCTTCTTCTTCTTCTTCTTCTTCTTCTTCTTCTTCTTCTTCTTCTTCTTCTTTTCTTCTCCTCCTCCTCCTCCTCCTCCTCCTCCTCCTCCTCCTCCTCCTCCTCCTCTCCTCCTCCTCCTCCTCCTCCTTCCTACAAACCCCTCTCCCTTCTAGCACTGATGATGTTATCTAGCTGAGTCAGGAAACGTCTGCAAGAGAACAACTAAGCTCAAAAGGGAACAAGGACCTCACTTCTTCTTCTTCTTCTTCTTCTTCTTCTTCTTCTTCTTCTTCTTCTTCTTCTTCTTCTTCTTCTTCTTCTTCTTCTTCTTCTTCTCCTCCTCCTCCTCCTCCTCCTCCTCCTCCTCCTCCTCCTCCTCCTCCTCCTCCTCCTCCTCCTCTCCTCCTCCTCCTCCTCCTCCTTCCTACAAACCCCTCTCCTTCTAGCACTGATGATGTTATCTAGCTGAGTCAGGAAACGTCTGCAAGAGAACAACTAAGCTCAAAAGGGAACAAGGACCTCACTTCTTCTTCTTCTTCTTCTTCTTCTTCTTCTTCTTCTTCTTCTTCTTCTTCTTCTTCTTCTTCTTCTTCTTCTTCTTCTTCTTCTTCTTCTTCTTCTTCTCCTTCTCCTCCTTCTCCTTCTTCTTCTCCTCCTCCTCCTCCTCCTCCTCCTCCTCCTCCTCCTCCTCCTCCTCCTCCTCCTCCTCCTCCTCCTCCTCCTCCTCCTTCCTACAAACCCCACTCCCTTCTAGCACTGATGATGTTATCTAGCTGAGTCAGGAAACGTCTACAAGAGAACAACTAAGCTCAAAAGGTAACAAGGACCTCACAGTCATTGTCTTCTCCTTCTCCTTCTCCTTCTCCTTCTCCTTCTCCTCCTCCTCCCCCCCTTCCTCCTCTTCCTCCTTCCTACAAACTCCACTCCCTTCTAGCACTGATGATGTTATCTAGCTGAGTCAGGAAACGTCTGCAAGAGAACAACTAAGCTCAAAAGATAACAAGGACCTCACTTCTTCTTCTTCTTCTTCTTCTTCTTCTTCTTCTTCTTCTTCTTCTTCTTCTTCTTCTTCTTCTTCTTCTTCTTCTTCTTCTTCTTCTTCTCCTCCTCCTCCTCCTCCTCCTCCTCCTCCTCCTCCTCCTCCTCCTCCTCCTCCTCCTTCTCCTTCTTCTTCTTCTTCTTCTCCTTCTTCTTCTTCTCCTCCTCCTCCTCCTCCTTCTTCTCCTCCTCCTCCTCCTCCTCCTCCTCCTCCTCCTCCTCCTCCTCCTCCTCCTCCTCCTCCTTACAAACCCCACTCCCTTCTAGCACTGATGATGTTATCTAGCTGAGTCAGGAAACGTCTGCAAGAGAACAACTAAGCTCAAAAGGTAACAAGGACCTCACAGTCATTGTCTTCTCCTTTTCCTTCTCCTTCTCCTTCTCCTTCTCCTTCTCCTTCTCCTTCTCCTTCTCCTCCTCCTCCCCCCCTTCCTCCTCTTCCTCCTTCCTACAAACCCCACTCCCTTCTAGCACTGATGATGTTACCTAGTTGGGTCAGGAAACATCTGCAAGAGAACAACCAAGCTCAAAGAGTACCAATGACCCCACAGTCCTCTTCCTCCTCCTCTTCCTCCTCCTCCCCTCCAGAAACTCCCACTCCTTTCTAAACACTGATGATGGTCCCTAGTTGGGTAATGAAATATCTGCATTAAAAAAAAAAATCTAACTGAGAAATCACCAAGGATCCCTCCGTTCAACCCTGAACTGCAAATATTCTTTTCTATTGGTTTCTACCGCACATCCTCAATTTTCTAAACCTTAAAAGAGAAGCAAACCTCGGGGCTGAGTATGAGGGGTGTGTGTGTGTTGAATTAGCAATGCCCTTAAGAATCTGCGGTGGGAATTCATACAATTTGATTTGTGAAAAGGGGCCGAAGGGCGGGGGGGGGCGCGTGCTTGGGAATGTTTGCAGCTTCTATTTTATTTACCTTATTTTTGCCAGTATCCACTGAAAATGTCTCTCGAGAAGATATGAACAGTAGCGCAATGTGTAAAATGAAATACAATTATGACAAGCCTGTGCTTGAACATATCCAGAGGAAAATCCATCACCCTTTACATTATCGCATGTCTTACAAGATGGACAATAGAAGGCAAGTCTTGGCTTTCCTCTGAGCGAGATAATTTCCCCTTGGACTTCTCTCTTCAAGGAATGACATTCCCAATTCCTGTTTTTCAATCTCCTGATTGTTTGGAAAATTCCTGCAGGGGATTTCTTACTTAGTTTGTGCATCAGCCTGTTCCCACACAAACGCCTCTATCCAGATCAGAGGAAGCTAGCCAATCCCTCAACCCGGTTAGCAAAAATTTAGTGTGATTTTTATTTAATAAATGCTGGCAAGCAAACATCCAAAACAGTTAACCGTCAAAAGCACAGGAAAAGTCAAGCAAAAACACACAGAGAGGGAGAATAAAAAGGAGAGAGAGAAAGAGAGGAAGAAAGAGAGAGAGAGAGAAAGAGATGGAGAGAGAGAATAAAGAGAAGTGAGAGAGAGAAAAAGAAAAGAAAGAGAGAGAAAGAGAAAGAGAAAGAGAAAGGAAAGCAAGACAGAGAAAATGAAAGAGAAGGCAACAAAGAAAGAAAGAGTGACACAGAAGGAAAGAAAGAGAAAGAACAAGAGGCGAGGAAGAAAGAAGAAAAAGAAAGAGATAAAGGAGAAAATGATTGAAAAAAAGAAAGAAAGAAAGAAGGAAGGAAAGAGAACAAGAGAAGGGGAGAGAGAGAGAGAGAATTAGTAAGAATTCGTAAGAGAGTTTAAGATTCGCAATCAATATTATCTATATTTCAAAAGGTGCAGACTTTTCCAGAACTTCTGGAGACAATCTTGTAGCCACCGTAATTGGCATGGACAGTCCCTGGGAAATTTAATTCTGTTACTTTCAGGCCATTTATCTCTGCTAACAAGCTCACTCTGAGTTGTATTTCTGTCTTCTAGGAAATGTCCATGATTATTTGCTGTCCCGCTTAATTCCGTTTCCGGCTTTCGTTAGCGTTTCCTCCATTTCTGCACTCAAATTATTCCTAAAAAAAAATGTTGAGGACTAGAGGGATGAGGGGAACGCTGTTCTGCACTCGCTCCATCAATGGTTTTTTTTGAGCCTGCTATTTATCCCTCTAAATGGTTGGGCTACCCAAACCTACATTTCACTCGCTCACTACTCAGAGTGTAGCTTTTCTGCAATCACTGCACACCCACCATGTCCATCGTACATTAAGAAACTCCCCTCTCAAAAAAATGTGATTACGTTGACAAACGACATCTGACTTCTGATCATTGTAATATTTTCAGGGAGCTGCTGACAATCTGATCTCTTTATCATGGTGTCTAAAATCTTCTGAAATACGACTGAGCTCCTTTTAGCATGTCATCCATCCATCCATCCATCCATCCATCCATCGATGAGGATAAAGCTGGAAGGGACCTTTGAGGTCTTCTAGACCAACCCCCTGCTCAAGCAGAAGACCCTAGGGCAGTAATGGCTAACCTTTTTGGCCGTCGCATGCCAAAAGCAGGGGGAGCGCAAGGGAGGGGTCACGCACGTGCGTGCCCACCCCCATAATTCAATGTGCCCCCGCATGTGCGTGCGACCCTCGCTTTTGGCACGCAATGGCACGGTGGGTCCACTAGGTCCATTTTTCGCCCTCCCAAGGCTCCAGAGGCTTTCTTGGAGCCTGGGGAGGGTGAAAACAGCCTTCTTCACCCTACTAGAGGTCCTCCGGAGGCCGGAAATGATCCATTTCCCGACTTGTGGTGGGACCAGAAAGCCCATTTTTTGCTCTCCCTAGACTCCAGAGCCTTTCTAGGAGCCCGGGGAGGGTGAAAATGGGCCTTCCGGTCCCACCGGAAGTCAGGAAATGGACCGTTGCCAGCCTCCAGAGAGCTTCCGGGGGAGGGGAAGGCCCAAAAATCAGCTGGTCGGCGTGTACATGCGTGCTGGAGCTGAGCTAGGGCAATGCTTGCATGCCGACAGATATGGGTCCGCGTGCCAGAGGTTTGCCATCACGACCCTAAGGTTGGACTAGAAGACCTCCAAGGTCCCTTCCAACTCTGTTATTCCCCTTTTGCTAGTCTCAAATGAACAGGGCTACCCAACAAGACGAATGGTGCTCGCAAATGAACTCCCATTGCCCTTTCCCCCTATTACCCTTCGATAGCCTTTCATGGTTTGGCCTCCGGAAAGAGATTGCTGTAGTTCAAGCGGCGCTGAGCAAGAAGCCGCAGTGTTGCTTCTTAAGATGAGCCCTACAAGATCTAAGACTGATGCTCCATTCCGGAAGGGAAGCCAAACATTACAACCAAGATGAATTGGTGGAACCGTCCTCCATCCGAGTATTGAAAAAGTAATTTATGTGCAGACGACCAGGCAGGATAATTAGGGGTGGCTGTGAACATTCATTGCCCCCCCCACCTTTTTAATTAGCTCCGTGTGAGTAATTTGTTGATGTTTGAACAGTCAGTTTAATTACAATAACACGTTTGGAGTTTGCACGGGGGTTTCACACTCTGCGGGGCAGTCCCGGCAAGCTCTTTCAAACAGTATTCGCAGGCACCTATTCATTAGTGTGGCTTTGCGAATTTATGTGTGTATTTTTCTTCCAAAAATTGTAAACTATCTGCAATTAGAAGTGTCTTGGCGACGTTTCGACGAAGTCTCATTCGTCATCTTCAGGCTTCAGCTTCGTGCTTCTTCGTGCTTTTGCTCCCAGAAGCAAGCTGAGCTGAAGATGAATGAATCCGTCAGCATCAAGATCTACTAAGGGAGAAAACCCGAACAACCAAAGACCTACATACAAACACCCGTGAAAACCTCAGAAAACAAATATATATATATATGTATATATGTATATATGTATATGTATGTATGTATGTATATATATATAGGTAGGTCTTTGGTTATTCGGGTTTTCTCCCGCGTAAAATTCTCCCGTGTACAATTTTACGCGGGAGAAAACTCGAATAATCAAAGACCTACATACAAACACCCGCGAAAACCTCAGAAAACATATATATATATATATATATTTATTTTTGTTTGTTTTCTGAGGTTTTCGCGGGTGTTTGTATATAGGTCTTTGGTTATTCAGGTTTTCCCCCGCGTAAAATTGGAAGTGTCTTGGCGACGTTTCGATGAAATCCCATTTGTCATCTTTCAGGCTAGGTGTTTACAGCTTCGTGCTTCTAAGAGAAGCTCATGAGAGATATTTCATTACCCAGCTTGGTAACTTCATCAGTGCTAGAAAAGGATGGAGGAGGAGGATGGGGGGGAGGTGCGGAGGAGGAGGACCATGGGACCCTTGGTGCTCTCTGAGTTTGGTTGTTTTCTTGCAAATGTTTCATGACCCAGCTAAGTAACATCTTCACTGCTGGAGAGTGTGGGGTTTGCTCTTGTTTACTGTTCAGAATAGAATAACACAGTTGGAAGGGACCTTGGAGATCTTCTAGTCCAACCCCCTGCTCCCTCTACCATTTCAGACAAACGGCTGTCCAATCTTTTCTTAAAAACTTCCAGTATTGAATAGAATAGAATAGAATATTTTTATTTATAGACCGCCCTTCTCCCGAAGGACTCAGGGCGGTGTACAGCCAGGAATAAAATACAGAAAGAAAACAACAATCCAAAACTAAAAACAACCCTTAAAAAACCTATTCAATATGGCTACTTATAGATAAAATATTACCCTCTAAAATTTATAGAAAATTTAAAACCCATAAAATCAATTCGATAATTTAAAATTTAAGCGAGTCCAGCAAGACGAAATAAACAGGTTTTAAGTTCGCGGCGGAAGGTCCTAAGGTCAGGTATTTGTCGAAGTCCAGGGGGAAGCTCGTTCCATAGGGTAGGAACCTCCAGAGGTTGTGAATGTGGAGCATTCACAACCTCTGGAGGAAAGTTGTCCCACTAATTCATTAATTTAACTTTCAGAACAGTTTGCCTGGATTTTGATCGTTCCTAAATTGGGGGGGGGGTCTTGTTTACTTATTGTTTGTTGGTCTAGTATTCATCCTGGTGTCAATCTCTGCTTGCCTGGGTGTCGATTGCTGGCAAGGAGGTGGTGTCGTCTTTTTAGATATTTTGATTGTCTCTTTTGCACGGCATGGCAATATTGTTTACCTCTACGTGCCTGTTGATGGCTGGTTTGTCAGAATGCCAGGCCTCCAGGAATTCCGCAGCGTTTTTGGGCACGGCTTGGTCTAGGATGCTTCCCCGTCCCTCTTCTGAAACTATGGCTAAGCCTGTCCTTGTGCTGTGCAATTAAAAGAGTTTCCATCCCATCTTCTGACTGCTAGTTGGTGTTGCTGGATGCGCTCGGTTAATCTTCTCCCTGCTCGTCCCACATAGTGGCTGTTACGGTCCTTACACTGTATGGAGCAGTAGATGGCTCCTGTTTTGTGTCCTGGGGCTGCTGGGTCTTGTGGGGCTGTTAGGATGGGTTGGAGGGCTTTGGTTCCAAATCTGTCCAACAGACCTCTTTAAACGTTGCCCCTTCTCACTGCCATCTCTTTGTCCTCCATCCATCTACAGAGGACGTACCTTCATTTTCTTCATGGGAAGAAAAGCCACAGTGACCGGCTGAAAAGTCGGGCTGAAGACATTTCCTAAGATGTTGATACCTGGGGAACGTAGAATAACAAGAGTTATTGGGGTAGAATTGGAAGGGATCTTGGAGGTCATCTAGTCCAACTCCCAGCATTAGCAGAAGAGTTTATACCATTCCAGGCAAATGGCTGTCCAGTCTCTTCTTAAAAACCTCCAGCGATGGATTGCCCCAATTTCTGATGGCAAGCTGTTCCACTAGCGCAAGGGTCTGCAAACTTGGCTCTTTTAAGTCTTGTGGAGTTCAACTCCCAGCAAAGCTGGCTGACAAACTCTGGGAGTTGAAGTCCACAAGTCTTAAAAGGGCCAAGTTTGCAGACCCCTGCACTAGTTAATTGTCCTCACTGTTAGGAAATTTCTCCTTAATTCTAGGTTGCTTCTCTCCTTGATCAGTTTCCATCTGTTGTTTCTTGTTTTGCCTTCTGGTGCTTTGGAGAATAGCTTGACTCCCTCTTCTTTGGGGCAGCCCCTCAAAGCCCCTGGGCAGGGAGTTGGACTAGAAGGCCTCCAAGGTCCCTTTTTATCAGGTTCGCCTGATCCGCCAGTTGCGTCCCTTCCTGGACCGGGATGCCTTATGCACAGTCACTCATGCTCTCGTTACCTCTCGCCTGGACTACTGCAATGCTCTCTACATGGGGCTCCCCTTGAAGAGCACCCGGAGACTTCAGCTAGTTCAGAACGCGGCTGCGCGGGTTATTGAGGGAGCGTCTCGGAGCTCCCACATAATACCTCTCCTGCGCAGACTGCACTGGCTACCTGTTGTTTTCCGGGTGCACTTCAAGGTATTGGTTACCACCTTTAAAGCGCTCCATGGCTTAGGACCGGGCTATCTACGGGACCGTCTACTGCCGGCCTCTATCTCCCACCGTCCGGTGCGTTCCCACAGAGAGGGACTCCTCAGGGTGCCGTCAGCCAAACAGTGTCGACTGGCGGCCCCCAGGGGGAGGGCCTTCTCTGTGGGGGCTCCGACCCTCTGGAACGAACTTCCCCCTGGACTTCGACAACTACCTGACCTTAGGACCTTTCGCCGTGAACTTAAAACCTATTTATTTCATATGGCTGGACTAGCCTGATTTTTATCTTTATTTGATGGGTTTTTAAAGTTTTGTGATTTTATGGGGGAGTATGTTATTTTAACGTTTGGGCATTTAAATTAGTTTTTTAAGGGATGTTTTTAATTATTGTGTGTATTTGTATTTTATCTGCCTGTTCACCGCCCTGAGTCCTTCGGGAGAAGGGCGGTATACAAATTAAAATATTATTATTATTATTATTATTATTATTATTATTATTATTATTATTATTATTATTATTATTATTATTATTATTATTCCAACTCTGTTGTTATTATTATTATTATTAAATACTGGAAGACTGCTACCAGGATTGGTTCATTATCTGGATTAGGTGTGTTGTGCGAATGCAGCCAGTGAATAATTCCAGCTTCTTTCTCTCCCTGATTAGTTTCCATCCGTTGCTTCTTGTTCTGCCTTTAGGGGTCTGGATTTTGAGAAGAACTGATGAAATCTGGCAGGGCAATGAATGTTTAATCACGGATGGAAAAGCTAAAGATAAGTCAGATAGTATAAATTAGTGCCATCCATGTCTCTTTGAAAGTTGAGATCTCCAGGGCAAAGATAGTTGAATGCCACCCTCCACTGAATGATGAGAATGGGAAGATAGACTATAGAATAACAGAGTTGGAAGGGACCTTGGAGGCCTTCTAGTCCAACCCCCTGCCCAGGCAGGAAACCTTACACCACCTTAAACAGATGGTTATCCAACCTCTTTTTAAAAACTTCCAGTGTTGGAGCATTCACAACTTCTGCAGGCAAGTCGTTCCATTTATTAATCAAAATGTCTCCTTAGTTCTAAGTTGCTTCTCTCCTTGATTAGTTTCCACCCAATGCTTCTTGTTCTACCCTCAGGTGTTTTGGAGAATAGCTTGACTCCCTCTTCTTTGGGGCAACCCCTGAGATATTGGAACACAGCTATCATGTCTCTCCTAGTCCTTCTTTTCATTAAAGTAGACATACCCAGTTCCTGCAACTCTTCTTCATATGTTTGAGCCTCCAGTCCCTTAATCCTCTTTGTTGCTCTTCTCTGCACTCTTTCTAAAGTCTCAACATCTTTTCAACTCTAGCAAAGCAAAGCTCCCTACAAAATTTCAGACTTCAGAATTTAACACATTTTGGGGCAGTCCTCTTAGAAACCGTTTTTAATTCCACTGGAAAGAAAAGAAGTCTCTTGGACTTCCGTAGCAAATTCTTTTCGGAGAATAACGATAACAGCAGCTGCAAGTCACCATATTCGACCATTTCTTTTATTGCATTGATTGGTTCATTTTCCGTAGCTGCCCATTTCAATCCCTGACTCTGGAGGGCTTAGAATTCAAATTCATGATGGATATCCGATCCTTGGTCAACCTTCCGTAGTTTTTTTTTTTAAACACAGCTTGCAAGGAGCTTTTCAATTGTACTCCGAAGGATGACATAGCGCAGTCTCTCAAGCCAAACATCTGTCGCAAGGGAAGCTCAGAGATGGAGGATAAAGGCCACGCTTCAGATGCTAAAAAATGTCAGGGAGTTATTTCTCTGCAAAGACCTTGGAGAGCACATCCTGGAGGACTCAAAGATACTTTTTCAAGGGGCAACTGGACTTTCTGGGTTTTCCTTTGAAGACATTTCATTTCTCACCGAAGAAGCTTCTTCAGCTCTGACTGGATGGTGGGGAAGGGAAGGATTGATGCTCCTTGCAGGCAGCTGGTCTCATTTGCATCCTTTGAGAGGGTCATTGAGGCCACTTGGAGGTTTACCTGTGTCCTCAGGGTCACTTGAGTGATGCAAATGGGTGTGGGGAGCCTTCTTGGAACTGCTGTTGTGGAGCTGTGCTTTCTGCAGGATGTTTCAGTCTTCCAAGTGTGCCCTTAGCAGTGCTGTATATCGAGTATTATTCCCCTTCCATAGAATAGAATAGAATTCTTTATTGGCCAAGTGTGATTAGACACACAAGGAATTTGTCTTGGTGCATATGCTCTCAGTATGCATAAAAGAAAAGATACCTTCATCAAGGTACAACATTTACAACACAATTGATGGTCAATATATCAATATAAATCATAAGGATTCCATGTTGCCGAGCAGGGATTGCCAGGGACTTGAGTTGCCGTGAGCCAAAATGTCTTTGTACTACAGCAGGCAAGGAACAGCTCTCTTTTCTTAAAAGCCTCGGAAAAAAGACGGAATGCTTACGAAGCATGAATTTTGAAAAGGAATCTGTCCTGTCACCTGGCTTCATTCAACCTTTAAGAAGTAGCTGGGGAAGAAGAGAACGGATCTGTTGTGACCAGCCCCAAGTAGGTAGTAGTAGACGCAATCAGTTCAAAAACAAACAGACTTTATTAGAACAGCTGAGAATTAACTCATTCTCAGCGTGGTCCAAACTAAATCAAAGCAAATTCTTCATAACACAATTCCTCAGTCTTATCACCAACCTTGGTCTTAATTAGGCAAACTGACAAAGGCTTTTCTTGGCAAAAGTTGAAAAGCAGAAGACACCGACAAGAAATAAATGCAGCAAGACAAGGAGCAAGGCTATCAACGTTGTTTTCTGACAAAGAGCCCAAACGCCTTTGCTGGTCTTTTAAGCCTTATGGGAGGGGCCAATCATCTCCTGGCCTTACTCCTGAGTCGTCCTCTTTGCTTTAGCTGCTCTTGCCTCCTGGCAGCTCTTCCCATGCGTGCATTAGGAACAGGCTCCTCGTGTTCCTCTGCCTCACGACAATTAGTCTCTGGAGGCTCTGGAGTCCGCACATCACTCCCAGATGGCCCTGGCCCCACCTCTGCCTCCGATGCAGAGCCTTCATCCGGGCCTTCCCCAGCCTCCAGGACTGGCCCATGTTCTTCCTCAGCCTCATCGCTGTCCGACTCCACTGCTGCTGGCGGACCACAACAGGATAAGATATTTCCATTTCATTCCTGTCCTCTGTGGATACAACAGAGGAGAAGCGTGCAACAGCCACAGTTCATTATACAAAAGCCGAGGAAAGCTATTTACAAGTGTCGGCTGACACCAAACAGCTTGTGCGCTTGGAGTTGTGCCTTCCGCTCATTTTTCTTCTCCCGAGCCCATAGAAAACAAAACAGTTTAATTCACTTCTGCTTGTCTTGACAGGATCAAGCTTGACAACCTAAATGCGATCTAAATTGCATTAGCCTCTCCGTTTCTCCATTCTCGGGAGAAAACAGAATTACCGGGGTGAGGAGAGGAACTAAGCATGATGTGTCAAATGTGCCTCTTGTCAACAGCAGCTTTCAGGCTCGGGGTGAAACCTGCAGAGGAACACTGAGGTGTGAAATTTGGGATTCCTGCAATGGAGGCCGCTGGCCGTAGGAACAGCTTCAGGAAACTCCGTGTCACACAGAAGGAGGAGATGCGATGATTGAATCCTAGAATCCTAGGGCAGGAAGGGACCTTGGAGGTCTTCTAGTCCAACTCCTCGCTCAAGCAGGAGACCCAATCCCATTCTGGACAAATGGCTGACCAGTCTCTTTTTAAAAGCCTCCAGTGATGGAGCATCTGCAACTTCTGGAGGCAAGTCATTCCACTAATTAATTGTTCTGACTGTCAGAAAATTCCTCCTTATTTCTAGGTTGCTTCTCTCCTTGATTAGTTTCCATCCGTTGCTTCTTGTCCTGCCTTCAGGGGCTTTGGAGAATAGCTTGACTCCCTCTTCTCTGTGACAGCCCCTCAAATATTGGAAGACTGCCATCATGAATTCTAAATAAATTCTAAATTCTAAATGTCACCCCTAGTCCGTCTCTTCATAAGATTTTCCCAGTGTTGTAGTCCGCCAGCAGCCTGCGGAGCTGGCAGTGGAGTCGGACAGCGATGAGGCTGAGGAAGAACATGGGTCAGTCCTGGAGGCTGGGGAAGGCCCGGATGAGGGCTCTGCATCGGAGGCAGAGGTGGGGCCAGGGCCATCGGGGAGTGAGGTGCGGACTCCGGAGCCTCCAGAGATTGACAGTAATGAGGCAGAGGAACAGGAGGAGCCTGTTCCTAATGCACACATGGGAAGAGCTGCCAGGAGGCAAGAGCAGCTCAAGCAAAGAGGACGACTCAGGAGTAAAGCCAAGAGATAATTGGCCCCTCCCATAAGGCTTAAAAGACCAGCAACGGCGTTTGGGCTCTTTGTCGGAAAACAACGTTGATAGCCTTGCTCCTTGTCTTGCTGCATTTATTTCTTGTCGGCGTCTTCTGCTCTTGAACTTTTGCCAAGAAAAGCCTTTGGCAGTTTGCCTAATTAGACCAAGGTCGGTGATAAGACTGAAGAATTGTGTTATGAAGAATTTGCTTTGATTTAGTTTGGACGATGCTGAGAATGAGTGAATTCTCAGCTGTTCTAATAAGGTCTGTTTTCGAACTGATTGCATCTAATACTACCTACTTGGGCCTGGGTCACAACACCCATTTCCTTCAACTATTCTTCATATATTTGACCCTTCAATCCCCTAATCCTCTTCGTTGCTCTTCTCCGCACCCTTTCTATGGCCTCAGCATCTTATATTTTATACCCAGAGAGGGGCCAAACGCTACTGGTGTCCATTAAAAGTCAGAGTGGAATATTAGATTTTGGCAAGTACGGTAAAGTCTGGGCACAGAGAGAACTGTAGACATCTAGGGATGGTAGGGACCATGGAGGCCTTCTAGTCTGGTGGCCCTTGCTTTTCCTTTCAATTTCCCTGTGAGGAAGCTGCAGAAGGAAAGGAAAGAAGAGCAGATAAAAATAACCAGAGATGGAAAGCAAGTCTGTTGAAAGTTTGCCTCATAAACCATGATTTAGCCCAGATGGGAAAGAAGTCAGATAGAGGCTCAGTTTACGGAGACTGCCATGAATGGGCTAAGACAGGAGTCTGCAAACTTGGCTCTTTTAAGACTTGTGGACTTCAACTCCCAGAGGAATTCTGGGAGTTGAAGTCCACAAGCCTTAAAGTTAGAGCAGAGCTGGCTGAGGAACTCTGGGAGTTGAAGTCCACAAGTCTTAAAAGAGCCCAGTTTGCAGACCCCTTGGCTAAGAGGGAAAATGCCACTACCGTACCTTTCTTCCCTTTGGTTTCTTAATTTTCTGCCTGATGTTCTTCTTATTTCAATACTGACTTGCTTAGCAACAGAAATGTCGGGAGTCATTGTGGTCCGTCAGTCGAGATCCATTTGTATTCCTTGCCCAGAGGATATCCCCCCCCTCACCTGCCCATCGAAGTATAAACCAACTGGGAATCCTCTGAGCCTTAACCAGCCTGATTTTTTTTCCCCCCCGCAGAAATAACGGAGCAGATGTGAGGAAATGGCAGATAAAAGCCCAGGTCCGTTTTACTGCTCAAATCCATTTTACACCATCAAAGTAAGTACACCTCCAGCCCTTGCTACGTTATCCCAAGCGGTCCCAAAGAGGAGAAGCCAGCTGACAATTCAGTCCCTTGTTTGGCCCACTGCCCACGTACATCAGAGGTTGTTTGCATGTATTCTTACTACCGGTTCGCCCTGGCCTTCTGTGCATGTGCTTTTCTCGCACGTGTGCCTTTGGCACATCCGCCCAGCCTAAAAAACGTGGCTAAATAGAACAGTATTACTCCGGGGTAGATGGATGGCCACCCGCAGTTGCCGCTACAGGTTCGCCCGAACCGATCCAAACCGGCTGAATACCTCTGATGTACGTAGACTGGTAGTCCTCAACATACAATTATTCGTTTAACGACTGTTCGAAGTTACAAAGGCACCGAAAAAAGGGACGTACAACCAGGGGTGGTATGTGCTTCCCTTCCCTGCCAGTTTGCAAATGTGGGCGGCGCGTCCACGCATGCGTGCGGCCTCCCGCGCGATCACTTTGCTCGCTCGTGCGCCTGCCTCCAAAATATGCCTAAATAGGACGGCATAGACCCGCGATTTCCACTACCGGTTCGGACAAACCAGTCGGAACCGGCTGAATCCCTCCTCTGCGTACAACCATTTTTCAGGCTTGTGACCGTTGCAACATCCCCATGGTCAAACTTATGAAAAGGGACCCTCATCCAGGGGTGAAATGCTCCTGGTTCGGACCGGATTGGCCGATCTGATAGCGATGGTGGCAGGTGGTTCGGAGAACCGGTAGTAAAAATCCCTGCCCCCCCCACCCAGCCCATGCCCAGCTGAGCCATTGCTGGGATCCTCAGAGGGTTTTTTTTTACTTTTAAAAGCATTTTTTAAAAGGTAAAAAAGCTGAAGCCTGCTAGGCAAAAAATGGAGGGGGGGTTCGTGAGAGAGAGAGAGAGAAAGAGAAAGAAAGACAGACAGAAAGAAGGAAGGAAGGAAGGAAGGAAGGAAGGAAGGAAGGAAGGAAGGAAAGAAAGAAAGAAAGAAGGAAGGAAGGAAGGAAGGAAGGAAGGAAAGAAAGAAAGAAAGAAAGAGGAAAAATGAAGGAAGGAAGGAAGGAAAGAAGGACGGAAGGAAGGAAGGAAGGAAGGAAGGAAGGAAGGAAGGAAGAAAGAAAGAAAGAAAGAGGAAAAATGAAGGAAGGAAGGATGGAAGGAAGGAAGGAAAGGAAGAAAGAAAAAAAGAAAGAAAAAAGAAAGAGGAAAAATGAAGGAAGGAAGGAAGGAAAGAAAGAAGGAAGGAAGGAAGACAGAAGGAAGGAAGGAAGGAAGGAAGGAAGGAAGGAAGGAAGCAAGCAAGGAAGGAAGGATGGATGGAAGGAAGGAAGGAAGGAAAGAAAGACAGAAAGAAAGAAAGAAGGAAGGAAGGAAGGAAGGAAGGAAGGAAAGAAGGAAGAAAGAAAGGAAGATTAAACGTAAGAGGAAGAAGGAAGGAAGGAAAGAAAGAAAGAAAGAAAGAAAGAAAGGAAAAATGAAGGAAGGAAGGAAGGAAGGAAGGAAGGAAGGAAGGAAGGAAGGAAGGAAGGAAGGAAAAGAAAGAAAGAAAGAGGGAGGGAGGGAGGGAGGGAGGGAGGAAAAAGGAGAGGAAGGAAGGAGTACAAACCTGGCACTAGAAGCAGCTTCAGAGGATAATCCAGGGCTGGAAGGGACCTGGAGGTCATCTAGTCCAACCCTCCTCCAGCAGGACATTGTTAGCGAGTTTCTCTCTTTTGATCCCCCAGTCACATGGTTACATAGCCACGCCCACCCAGTCACATGACCCACCCCCCACCAAGCCACGCCCACAGAACCGGTATCAAAATAATTTAGATTTCACCCCTGCTCTCATCAATTTGTAGAGGGCTGTGTGATTGCAATACAGGCAGGCCTCGACTTACAATGGTTCATTTAGCGACCGTTCGGAGTTACAACGGCACTGAAAAAAGGGACTTATGACCGGTTTTCACACTTACGACCGTTGCAGCATCTCCTTTGCAGTCACGTGATCAAAATTCAGATGCTTGGCAACTGACTCGCATTTATGACGGTCGCAGCGTCCCGGGATCACGTGATTCCCCTTTTGCGACCTATTTAAAGCAACTCACATTTTGGAAAGGCACTCAAAGAGACGGGGGGGAAAATATAGGAAAAAAGAAGACAAAAAACTGTGAGAACTCAATTTGGAGAGGATATTTTCTTGAAGTGTTTTAAAGTTTGATTTTCCCTATGCAGATTTTTCACCTTCCGGTGTTAAAATGCTGAGGCCGAAACACACCGGCTTTGTCCTTTATTGGTTGAAAAATAATTTCTGGGGTGCTTTACTAAGTGTTTTTTCTTTTAAAAAAAACCGGACAAACTCTGAAATGGGATTTAACTTCTTCAAGTTCTTTTTAGAGAAGAAGTTGGAAGAGAGCATCAATTGGATGGTAGAGAAATTGTCCTTGAGTAAAAAGCACAAAGAACATATTTCTGCCATTACTGTCACTACGGCTGATGCTAACTGTGATGGACGATTTGTTATTTGATCAATCTATCATCTATAGATCCATCCATCCACTCCTCTTCCTTCTATACAGCCCCAGTGAAAACCTTCTGCATTGCAACCCCAAAATCGTCACACAATGCAGATAAACCCAAGTAAAAATAACAGCGAACATCAAAGCCGCTGCAGCTGCCACTTTAATCATGAAATGGCACTCAACAACATACAATGGCTTCAGCTTTCAAAGGCATTGAAGAATAACTTCACAGAAGAGAATATTTATAGTTCAGGGTTGAACTGGGGAGAGGGGCTGGTCTTCGGTGCTCTCTGAGCTGGGTTGTTTTCTTGCAGACGTTTCATGACCCAACTAAGGAACAATATTAGGACGAGAAGGGAGGGGGGTTTGAATAGAGTAGAGGGGAGCAGAGGAGAGCAGAATAGATTAGAATAGAATAGAAAAGAATAGAAAAGAAAAGAAAAGAAAGATGGAATAGAATAGAATAGAATACGGGCCTCTGTGGCTCAGACTGCTAATGCAGTCTGTTATTAACAGCAGCTGCCTGCAATTACTGCAGGTTCTAGTCCCACCAGGCCCAAGGTTGACTCAGCTTTCCATCCTTTATAAGGTAGGTAAAATGAGGACCCAGATTGTTGGGGGCAATAAGTTGACTTTGTATATAAATATACAAATAGAATGAAGACTATTGCTAACATAGTGTAAGCTGCCCTGAGTCTTCGGAGAAGGGCGGGATAAAAATGCAAATAAAAAAAAAAAAGAATAGAATAGAATAGAATAGAATAGAATAGAATAGACTATAAGGACTATAAGGGGCGTGCATAAGAGCACAAAAGTGCCTACCGTTCCTGTCCTATTGTTCTCTTCATTATAGTATTATATGCATACTTTTACTTATATATACTTTTTCTCTCATGATGGATTATTGTTTATGTTGATGATTGTATATACTGTTGTGACAAAATAAAATTAAAAAAAGAATAGAATAGAATAGAATAGAAATATGGAACAGAACAGAACAGAACAGAACAGAACAGAACAGAACAGAACAGAACAGAATAGAATAGAATAGAATAGAATAGAATAGAATAGAATAGAATAGAATTCTTTATTGGCCAAGTGTGATTGGACACACAAGGAATTTGTCTTGGTGCATAAGCTCTCAGTGTACATAAAAGAAAAGATACCTTCATCAAGAATCATAATGTACAACACTTAATGATAGTCATAGGGTACAAATAAGCAATCGAATCATACTAGGAAACAATCAATATAAATAGAATAGAATAGAATTATTTTATTGGCCAAGTGTGATTGGACACACAAGGAATTTGTCTTTGGGGCATATGCTCTCAGTGTACATAACAAGATAAGATACATTCATCAAGAATCATAAGGTACAACAGTTAATGATAGTCATAGGGGACAAATAAGCAATCAGAAAACAATATCAATATAAATCATAATTTAAATTGCAGGGAGGAGGAAGAGGAGGAGGAGGAGAAGGAGGACTGTGGGGGTCCTTGATATCTTTGAGCTTGCTTGTTTGCTTGCAGACCTTTCATGACCCAACTAGGGAACATCATCAGAATGAGAAGGGAGTGGGGTTTGCAGGGAGGAGGAGGAGGAGGTGGAGGAGTAGAATGAGGAGGACGAGGAGGAAGAGAAGGAGAAGGAGAAAGATAAGGGGAAGGGGAGACAAAGAAGGAGGTTGTTGGTGCTCTCTGAGCTTGGTGATTTTCTTGAGAGATTTTTTCACTACCCAGTTAGGCAACTTTATCAGTGCTAGAAGAGAATGAAGGAGGAGGAGGAGGAGGAGGAGGAGGAGGAGGAGGAGGAGGAGGAGAAGAACTGTGTGGTCCCTGATTGTTGTGCCTCGCCCGTCCCCCTCTCCGCAGCCGGGCCCCTCCCATCTCCTGTTATCTGAGCCAGAGACTGATAGTGAAGAAGAATGGCCTGGCATGCCTCCAACCCCCAGCCCTGGCACCATGCCCGGACAGACTGAGCAAATAAACCTCCCCCCCACCCACAGAGTGTGAGCAAGAAGCCAGCCACGAGCTGGAATTCAGCTGAGCAGGAGGACGAAAGGTGGACAGATCCCCGCTTCTGGAGAATGGAGAGGCGACGTCAGCAAAAGGAAGGGAGGGGCAGGCCTGGATAAGTGCTGAGTCATGGAGCCACACCCCATGGCCTATATAAAGGATCTGCTTTCTGGCATTCCTTGAGTCAGGCAAAGTCTCATCTGGTTTGCTGAAGTCACACCTTGGATTCCTGCCTGCCCTGAGAACTCTGATAGGACTTTGGCAGAGCTGCAGAGGCTTCGTGGCCACACTTGAGACAGACTTCCCAGACCCGGCCGTCAGAGGAGGAGTGGGACACGACACTGATGCTCTCTGGGCTTGGTTGTTTTCTTGTAGACCCTTCATTACCAGACGAGGTAACATCCACAGTGCTATCTAGTACTGCTACAGCCCTGCTACAAAACTGATGATGTTCCCTAGCTTGGTCATGAAACGTCTGCGAGAAAACCACCCAGCTCTAGAGAGCACCAAGGACTTCGTAAAATCTCCCCCCTTCCCAGTCTCTGAGTTGCCGTGCCCTCCCTCTCAAAGAGGCCTAATGCCAAAATAGCGCCCATCTCCATCGTCGGATGCCAAGTGTCTGAATTTTGATCCCGTGGCCGCGGGCACGCTGCAGCGGTCGTAAGTGGGGGAAACGGTCCCTTTTCCCCCCAGTGCCGTCGTAACGTCAAACGGTCACTAAGCGAATGGCTGTACATCGCGCGGGCTGCTTAGTTGGAGAACGAGTGTGTTTTATCGGAGGATAAAAGGCGGGTCCCGGTGTGGTTCTGACGCTTCCTCATTTATTTCCTGCAGTTCTTTGTTCTCTGCCACGGGTTCCTGCAGTTCTCCCAGCTGATGACGTCCGGCTACATGAAAAGTTCGATCTCCACCATCGAGAGGCGCTTTGGTCTCTCCAGCCAGACGTCTGGCATGGTGGCCTCCTTCCACGAGGTACCCTTTCCAGCCCCTGGGACGCTTCTCTCCGCTATGCCGGGCCTCTGCTGCATGACTGGGGCAATGATGCTGCCGTTGGTACTAGCAAACGGCTATCCCTACGCTTACTACTACTATGAAGCTACATAAACGTGAAGCTTTATATCTTAGAATCGATAGCGCCCCTCCATAAGGGGATATCTGTAGCTCGGGGATGAACTGTTGGGTCCTTGGTGCTCCATGAGGTTGGGTTTTTTTTCTTGCAAATGTTTCACGACCCAGCTAGGGAACATCATCAGTGCTAGAAGGGAGTGGGGTTGGTGGAGAGAAGGAGGAGGAGGAGGAGGAGGAGGAGGAGGAGGAGGAGGAGGAGGAGGACTGTGGGGCCTTTGGTGGTTACTCTACTGCACAATAGAGTAACCACCTATAAATAGGTTTGTGGAGAGGAGCAGGAACAGAAAGAAGTGGGGTTTGTAGAGTGGAAAGGAGGAGGAGGAGGAGGGCTGTGGGGACGTGGTGGTTTTCTTGCAGACATTTCATGACCCAAGTAGGTAAGATCATCAGTGCTAGAAGGAAGGAGGGTTTGGGGAGGAGGAACAGGAGGAGGAGGGATCTAAGACCCAGGTGGCTGCACTCACAGTGCCAAGGATCCTGTCCATTTCCTCAGGACCAAAAGGATCCAACTCCTCCCAGATACCACCAGAGAAATGCGCCTCCCTCAACTCCAGAGGAGTGAATGGAAGGCGTGGAGAACAATTTTCGCCGTGACCCTGCAGATATTCCTCTGGCCCCTTTTATACAACTTCCACTGTAATACAAAGCAATTTATCATTGCTCTACAGATTTTCCATAAAGTGGTTTGGGTTTTTTAATGAAAGAATTCCCGGTTCTATTTTTTTATTCCATAAGAAGAAATTATTTTTTCCACAGTATTTATGGATTGATCTAAGGCTGGAACACGATGTACATATTTTTGTGAATCTAATTCTATAGGATCCACTAATTAAAATAATATCAGATAAGAATAATTGGATACTGGGTGAAAAAAATCCTTTTTCTAAGGAGTGATAACCATGCCAATCATTTCTTTGTAGTGCAAACTACCAGTATTAATTGATTCAGTGGTTGGTTATTTATTAAATTTACAGGCTGCCCGTCTCACCACCAAGGGATTCATGTTTGATTTCACAATGTGATTTTTTTATGCTTTAATGATTTGATGATTTTGATAATTAGCTGTTTTGACGATTTAATGAGTGTGATGATTTGAAGACTTACAGTTGGATGATTTTTGTGATTTGATGTTTTTTGAGGATTTAATGAGTTTGAGAATTTAAGGATATTTACGATTGGCTGATTGTGGTGATTTGTTGATTTTGATGATTTAACAATTTAATAAATTTTATGGTTTGTTGATTTTGATGATTTAACAATTTAATAAATTTTATGGTTTGTTGATTTTGATGATTTAACAATTTAATAAATTTTATGGTTTGTTGATTTTGATGATTTAACAATTTAATAAGTTTTATGATTTGTTGATTTTGATGATTTAACAATTTAATAAGTTTTATGATTTGTTGATTTTGATGATTAATGATTTAATGACTTTTATGATTTAATGAGTTTGAGGATTAAATAAGTTTGAGGCTTTAACGATTTAATGAGTTTGAGGATTAAATAAGTTTGAGGCTTTAACGATTTAATGAGTTTGATGATTTGATGACTGTTACAATTTATTTATTTACTGCTGACTTAATGATTTTGATGATAGAACAAATGTGATAATTTGATGATTTTTTTTCAATTGTATGAGTTTTACAGTTTTCATGATTTGATGATTTAATAGGTTTTATGATTTAATGATTTAGAACATTATTATTATTATTTCAAAAACATGACCACCCTTGTCGCTTGACCTGACTGACCTGTCTTTCATAAAGATCTCGTTCCTTCAGCTTTGTTTAAGATCTACCCAACATTTATCTCACCTGTCAGGTTGGAAACACAATGCTCATCATCTTTGTGAGTTATTTTGGCAGCCGAGTCCACAGGCCACGGATCATCGGCTGCGGTGCCATCCTCGTCTCCGTGGCCGGATTGGTCATTTCCCTTCCACACTTTGTCTCACCGCCTTATGAATACGATCAGTCCATTTCTGGTAAGGACTTTCTAGAAACTTCTATGGAGATTCTCAGCCCTCCAGGTCATGGTTGTCCCAAAGGTGCTTTTCCAAGAGGCAACTGGGCTTCCTTTGCTTTTTCCTTGAAGACATTTCGCTTCTGTCGTGTCCCACTCCTCCTCTGACGGCCGGGTCGGGGAAGTCCGTATCAAGCGTGCCTCTGCAGCTCTGCCAAAGTCCTATCAGAGTCCTCAGGGCAGGCAGGAATCCAAGGTGTGACTTCAGCAATCCAGATTAGACTTTGCCTGACTCAGAGAATGCCAGAAAGCAGATCCTTTATATAGGCCATGGGGTGTGGCTCCATGACTCAGCACTTATCCAGGCCTACCCCTCCCTTCCTTTTGCTGACGTCGCCTCTCCATTCTCCGGAAGCGTGGATCTATCCATTGCATCGTTTCGTCTCCAGCTGTTGCTAATCCCAGCTCGTGGCTGGCTTCAGGCGCACATGCTATCGGAGGGAGGTTTGTTTGTTTGGTTTGTCCGGGCATGATGCCAGGGCTGGGGGCTGGAGGCATGCCAGGCCATTCTTCTGTACTATCAGCGTCCGGCAGGAGATAAGAGGGGCCCGGCTGTGGCGGGGGTGGGGGGGGCAAGCGAGACACAACAGCTTCTCATCCAAGAAGTTTCTTCAGTTCTGACTGGATGGTGGAGAATGGAAGGATTTATAATGTCATGCAGTCATCCGGTCGTTGGTATTCTTTCTGAGAATCATTGAGGCTACTAGAAGGTTTATCTCTGCCCTCAGAGGAGTCAGCTAAATAGTGCAAATGGGTGTGGAACCTTCTTGGAGCTGCTAAAAGGACAGTGTTGTAGACAGGTGTTGTTGTTGTTCTGACCTAGGCTTCCTTAGAAAGTAAACAGCACAAACTTAGTCCTGGCAAACTTCTTTCATTCATACGGCTGTAAATTACTTTCATTTACCATCTGCAAAGCTTGCTAAACAGTCTTTCAGAGGAAGGTTATCAACATCCACCTATCTCACGTGGAAGGCTGCCAAAGAGCTCATTTCCAGAAGCAGGGCAAGGCCAAACTTGGTACAGAGTCACAAACAGAAGTTTCAAATCTTGAATTGGCCAGATGAATCAATTGCTTCCTGCAAAAACTCACGTCCCTGTTTGCTTCTCTTTTATGTCTTATGGGAAGGGCCAATCATGTCCAAGCCTTACTCCCAAGTCGACCTTGTTTCCTTAAATGTTCCTGTCTCCTGGCAGCTCTGCGCATGTGCACACTGGGAACAGGCTCATGCTGTTCTTCTGCCTTGTTGATATCAGACTCTGGAGATTCTGGAGGCAGCAAAGAATTACCAGATGGCCTTGGCCCCCTCTCTACCCATGACTCAGAGCCATCGTCCAAATCTTCCCCAGACTCCAGGACTGGCCCACGTTCCTCCCCAACCTCCTCACTGTCCGAATCTGCTGCCAGTTCTGCTGGCTGCTGGCAGGCCACAACAGTCCTATTCTTCTCCCTCTGTTGAGACCGGGCTGTTCAATTTTGACCTAGACGGCCTCTTTGACTCCTCTTCCAGACCAGCTGTCCTCTCTGTCCAGAATGTGGACTTTGCTGTCTTCAAAAGCATGACCTTTGTCTTTCAAATGCAGATGGGTTTGTTCTTCTACATTGTGCCATGCGTTTGTGAACTGGCTGTCCCCAGTGCACAGATCTGTACATGTTCTCGCTGCATTGTACTGCATATACCATGTTGTTCAGTTTGTGTGTTTTATCACTATAGTTGAACCAGCTTCTGTCTTAGTGTATTCTTGGGTTTGAAGTGTCCATGTGTGTTGCGTTGGTTGAAAATCCTCCTGAGTTTTTCAGATATTCCTGCAATCCTCAGAAAGAGCGCTAACAACCAGAGGACTGCAAGGAATATAAATCCTTCCATCCTCCACCATTCAGTCAGAACTGAAGGAGCTTCTTGGATGTGAAGCAAAACATCTCCAAGGAAAAACAAAGTCCAGTTGCCTTGTGGAAAAAGCACCTTTGGGGTGATTTTCTATTAATGTTCTTCACAGAGTCTGGTTATTCAGATTTTAAATTTGGAACTATGGGACAATCCATTGATCTCTAGCTCTCCAGAACGACAAATGACTAAGCCATTCTTTGTCCTCCTGTAAAGCCACGTTCTATAATTATGTCCCCGGTTTATTATATTTCTTATATAACAGAAGAAATGATGTAAGATATACGATCATTTTACTTATTGATTAGATTCCTAATTCTTTGCCTTCTTCTTGGAGAGCCGCTGAAGAGTCGTTGGAAACAGGGTGGCCTAAAACCCAAAATACGAAACAAAAAAATAAATTAAAAAAATAAACATTCCCAAGCTTTTTGAGGTGGAAAAAAAAGAGTATGATTTAGGGCAGGGGTCTCTAACCTTGTCAACTTTAAGACTTGTGGACTTCAACTCCCAGAGTACCTCAGCCAGCTTTGCAAAGCTGGCTGGGGAATTCTGGGAGTTGAAGTCCGCCAGGCTTAAAGCTGCCAAGGTTGGAGACCCCTGGACTAGATGACCTCCAAGGTCCCTTCCAACTCTGTTATTCTGTATTCCGTTCTAACGTGCGACGACCTTCCCTGCCACCGTCGCTGAATGAATCCCCTGCCGTTGTCAAGTCGGTCCCACGCCTGTTCAGTGAACCTGGCTCCCCAACTGACTCCGCTGGTCGGAAAGTCGCAAAAGGGAATCACGCAATTTTTGCAACCGTCGCAAATACGAGGCAGGGTCTGAATTTCCATCGCCGGCTGCAAGGATCGTAATTGTGAAAAACGGTCCAAAGTCCCTTTCCCCCCCCCCAGTGCCGTCGTAACTCCGAACGGTCGCTAAACGAACGGTCATAAGTCGAGGACTACCAGTACAATTTGGGTTTAAAATGAATCCGGCTACCTTGATCCCAACTGGGACAGCAGGAGGGATTCTCCCAGCCCGAAGCGTTGTGAGAATGAACTACGCAACCCTCTGGCTTTCTTTCTCCCACCAGGTTCCTCGAGTAACACCACGGATATCTGCCTCCCGCATCGGAAAAGGCCCATGATGGACGTCTGCACTGGCAGCCAGAGGGAGAGCAACGTCATCCTGATCTTGCTTCTCTTCGGGCAAACCTTGCTGGGCATTGGTGGGGTGCCCATCCAGCCCTTTGGCATCTCCTACATAGACGACTTCGCCAGCCCAACCAACTCCCCGCTCTATATAGGTAAGTTCCTACAGGCAGTGGCTTACCCAGGGGTCTGCAAACTTGGCTCTTTTAAGACTTGTGGTTAAGCTTTGCTGGCTGAGGGATTCTGGGAGTTGAAGTCCACAAGTCTTAAAAGAGCCAAGTTTGCAGACCCCTGAGCTAATCCACCTGACCCAGAAATCCGGATTGTACCAGCATCGTGTCAAATTGTGGGGGGATTAAAAAGTCATCCCATTCGTTGATAACGGATGGAGAAGAGGCTTCTCGGAAGGGGCTGTTGAGTGAAGCTTTGTGAATCACCCATTTCAAGGAGGCAGTTTGTGAATTCCACTGAGTGGTCCTCTTTCCCCTAAGAGCAGAAATCCTTTTTCATTTTTCATTTTATTTTTTTTGGCAGTGGTTTGCTCTGCAAGCTTGGTTTCCGAACATTTCATTACCAGATTAGGTAATAGCATCAGCAGGGTTTTCTTGGTCTACCCCAATATGAGAGAGAGTATACTGCTTCCCTTTCGCCTTTCAGCTCCAATCAAGGAGCCCTCAAGCAGTCGCGTTCACGACAAACCATTTTATACCAAATATATATTTGCTGATAAAGAAATAAAGGTAGACTAGTATAGATCTATTTCGAGCTATTTAGCTCTCATCAGCCAGCCATACCCTTACTCGGATTTGAACTTGGGCTTCCTGCATATTAGGCAGTTGTATTAACATATTAGGCAATTGTAGAGTGTGTGTGTGTGTGTGTGTGTGTGTGTGTGTGTGTGTGTGTGTGCGTGTGTGTGCAGGGGGCTGGACTAGAAGACCTCCAAGGTCCCTTCCAACTCTGTATTTTATCCTATCCTATCCTATCCTACCCTACCCTATTCTTATTTCCCTTCCCTTCTCTTTTCTCTTCTCTTTTCTCTTCCCTTCCTTTCTCTCTCCTCTCCTCTCCTCTCCTCTCCTCTCCTCTCTCTCCTCTCCTCTCCTCCTCTTCTCTTCTCTTCTCTTCTCTTCTCTTCTCCCCTCCTCTCCTCTCCTCTCCTCTCCTCTCCTCTCCTCTCCTTGTTTCCCTTCCCTTCCGTTCCATTCCATTCCATTCTATTCTATTCTTCCTGTTTATCCCACATTTTCTATTCTTCCAAAGAAATCCTTTCTTTTTTTTTTTGTCTCTTCTGTCCAGGGTTTATTTTTGCTGCAACCGCACTCGGTCCGGCCATAGCCTTCATCTTGGGATCGTTTATGCTCCGTTTCTATGTCGACATTGACAAAGTGTCTTCAGGTGAGTTGACAAACCTTCTACCTACCTGGGTCTATTTCTGAGAAAAGAAATCCCGTATGTCCATCATCGTTGAGGATCAGGATGGGATGGTGATGACGGTGGTGATGTCAGGATGGTGTTACTGACGTTTCATTACCAAACTAGGTAACACCATCAGTGCTAGAAGAGAGTGGGGTTCGTGGAGAGGACTGTGGGCGTCTTTGGTGCCCTCTGAGCTTGGTGGTTTTCTTGCAGACATTTCATGACCCAACTAGGTAACATCATCAGTGCTAAAAGGGAATGGGGTTTGTGGAGAGGAGGAGGAGGAGGAGGAGGAGGATGACGACGACGACTATGGTGTCCTTGGTGCTCTCTGAGCTTGGTGGTTTTCTCGCAGACATTTCATGACCCAACTGGGCAACACCATCAGTGCTAGAAGTGGATAGGGTTTGTGGAGGAACAGGGGGAGGAGGAGGGGGAGGAGGAAGAAGTGGAAGAGGAGGAGGAGGAGAAAAACTGTTGGGTCCTTGGTGCTCTCTGAGCTTGGTGGTTTTCTTGCAGACGTTTCATGCCCAAGCTAGGCATTATTATCAGTGCTAGAAGGGAGGAGAATTATGGGTTCTCTGGTGTTCTCTGAGCTTAGTTGTTTTCTTGAAGACATTTCATGACCCAAGTAGAGAACATCATCAGTGTTTGAAGGGAGGGCGCTTTGCAGCGGAGGAAAAAGAAGGAGGGAGAGGAGGAGGAGGAGAACTGTGGGATCTTTGGTGGCCTTTGAGCTTGGTGGTTATCTTGCAGACGTTTCATGACCCAGCTAGGTAACATCATCAGTGCTACAAGTGGATAGGGTTTGTGGTGGAGGAGGAGTAGGAAAGAGGGAGGAGGAAGAGAGGAGGAGGAGGGGGAGAGGGAGGGGAGGAGAAGGAGCAGGAGGAGGGGGAGGAGGGGGAAAGAGGGAGGAGGAAGAGAGAAGAGGAGGGGCAGGAGGGGAAGGGAGGAGGAAGAGAGGAGGAGGAGGAGAGGAGGGGGAGGAGGAGGAGGAGGAGGAAGAGGAGGAGGGAGAGGAGGAAGGGGGAAGGGGGAGGAGGAAGAGGAAGAGGAGGAGGAAGGAGGAGGACTATGGTGTCCTTGGTGCTCTCTGAGCTTGGTGGTTTTCTTGCAGACATTTCATGACCCAACTAGGTAACATCATCAGTGCTAAAAGGGAATGGGGTTTGTGGAGGTGGAGGTGGAGGTGGAGGAGGAGGAGGAAGAGGAGGAGGACGACGACTCTGAGGCCCTAAGTAAGCATATTTAGATGAATACTGGGAGGATTTGGTGTTCAGCAGAGTGATGGTATGAGGGGAAAACAATGTCCTTGTGTCTAGATGTTTTGGCATGCAGTGTTGTGTAGCGATGACCTGATTTGGGTGTTATCTGGATATTTGATTGCTGGTGAAGAGGTGTTGTGTAATCTTGTCGCCCAAAGAACGACCAACTCAGACAAAGAGTAAACAACCGCCATTAAAGCCACTTGTATATAAACAGAGGTCAATCCCACCCTCCTCCCTTCTAGCACTGATGATGTTACCTAGCTGGGTAACGAAACGGCTATAAGAAAATCTGCCGAAAAAACAAAAAGAAAGGAAGGAAGGAAGGAAGGAAGGAAGGAAGGAAGGAAGGAAGGAAGGAAGGAAGGAAGGAAAGATCTAACACACATTGTGGGCAGGTGGGTTGCATGCACGAGTGACTTGTGCTTTCCTAACGGGGTGTCCATAAGGTGATCGCAGGGGCCAAAAAAAGTCAAGATGGCGACTACAAATGCATTCAACTTAGCAATGAACATAAACAGGAGGCCTCTGTTGCCTGGTTGTGGCTGCCATATTGACTTTTTTGACCCCTCCTGGCAGACACCTTGATTCCTAGCAAGAGATAGGTTGGCCATTCCCAATATATAGCATCCTGTTCTGACCCAGCTCCCCAAAGTCGACAAACTCTCTGAAGTGAACTCAAGGATTCCTTTAATTAGGAACGCCGGCAGCCCCCTCAAAAAAGTTTCTCTCTCAATGCAGGCTAACAAGTCCGTCCATCCGGGAGATGAATAGTTGTTTGCCAAATCTATTCTTCTCCGCCCCCTGCCTTGTATCCCCAGAGCTAAGGGTGGGTCTTCGCTAGCAGCGGTGGCTTTTCCGTCCCAAGGACCAGCCTATAGATTTCCACTGCTCTCCTCTCCTCTGCCTTCTGTGCATCAGGCACTGGGCCCAGCTGTTCCTCCTCTTCCTCATCAGCCACCTCCAGACCTGGGGGCTGTTGACTCTCCATCTGAGGACTGACGGACAGCCCAGGCTACACCTCTGTCTCTCTCTCTCTCTGACATCTCCATTCCCTCTTCTCTCTCACATCTCTCAGGTTGCCTTGAGGCTGACCTTGACTCCCACGCCTCTTCCTCCTCCTCCTCCTCCTCCTCCTCCTCCTCCTCCTCCTCCTCCTCCTCCTCCTCCTCTGATTCGGCAGTTGGAGGGGCCGGCGGCCGACAGGCCACCACACATCCTCTCCAGATGGCGATTTAGACTTTTTCGACCTCTTCCTACACACATCCCTGATTCTTAGAGGTTTCACTTGTCATCCAAGAAGCTTCCTCAGTTCTTCAGTCCAGAACTGAAGAAGCTTTTCGGGATGAGAAGCGAAACGTCCTCAAGGGGGGGGAAAAAACCCCAAGAAAGTCCAGTTGCCTTTTGGAAAAGCACCTTTGGGATTACCACACTTATCAAAACGTCGGGGAAACCGAGGCAGCCCTTCTGATCTCCAGCTCAGCGCCACCCATGGCTTAACCAGTGATTTCAACTTCCTCTCCTTTTTATTTATTTATTTCATTTATTTTATTTTGTCACAACAATATATGTAGGTATCATACAAAAAGATTATATAGTAAATAAACACATATATGGGTAAATATAAGGAGGTATAAGCATAGATATATATAGAAAGAAGAAAAGAAAACAATAGGACAGGAACGGTAGGCACATTTGTGCGCTTATGCACGCCCCTTATGGTCCTCTTAGGAATGGGGTGAGGTCAATAGTGGAAAGTTTTTGGTTAAAGCTTTTAGGATTATGGGAAGAGACCACAGAGTCAGGTAAAGTATTCCAAGCACTGGTGATTCTGTTACAGAAGTCATATTTTCTGCAATCTAGATTAAAGCGGTTGACATTAAGTTTAAATCTATTGGTTGCTCTTGTATTATTGCAATTAAAGCTGAAGTAGTCTTTAACAGGAAGGACATTACAATAGATGATTCTGTGAGTTAAACTTAGGTCTTGTCGAAGGCAATCGAGTTCCAAGTTTTCCAAGCCCAGGATTTCAAGTCTGGTGGGATAAGGAATTTTGTTGTTTTCAGAGGAATGGAGAACTCTTCTTGTAAAATATTTCTGGACACGTTCAATTGTATTGATGTCAGAGATGTGGTGAGGGTTCCAAACAGGCGAGCTGTATTCTAGAATTGGTCTAGCAAATGTTTTATATGCTCTGGTTAGTAGTGTTAAGATACTTTGGTTATCTTTCAGCGGAAGTCCACATCACGAACAAGGATCCCCGTTGGGTTGGGGCCTGGTGGCTCGGCTTCATTTTTGCTGCCAGCACAGTGGCCATCGCCTCGATCCCTTATTTTTTCTTTCCGAGAGAAATGCCAAAAGAGGTAAGAACTCACCGGACAGCGTCAAAACCTTCGTTGCTGCACGTCAGCTGAGTTGGTTGATTGAAGGCTTATTGCTCCTCGTAACTTAGAAAATAAAATAACTCACCTGACAAGAGATCCTATAAGATCCTTATTTGAAGGATCCCGTTGAATTCAAGAGTGAGAAAGGTAAGTTTTCTATGTGAAATGGGTTTCTGAAACATAGAATGGTGACTCTTTAATTTTTTTTTAAATTTGCATTTATATCATACTTCTAAGACTCAGAGTAGAAACTACACCATATCAAGCAATAGTCTTCATCCATTTGTATATTATATACAAAGTCAACTTTTTATTGCCCCCAACAATTTGGGTCCTCATTTTACCTACCTTATAAAGGATGGAAGGCTGAGTCAACCTTGGGCCTGGTGGGACTAGAACCTGCAGTAATTGCAAGCAGCTGTGTTTAATAACAGACAGACTTAGTCCGTTGAGCCACCAGAGGCCCATTTAAAGTGGGATCTAAGCCAGGAGAGAATTTGACTTTGTTTTCATCTTATTTTTTGGTTATAGGTCTTTGATTAATATTAGAGGGGCAATAAAAGGGACAAACAACATGGTAATTAGATTTGATTAAACATTTTTCAGGATAAAGGGATGAAATAAAGGTTTTAAAAGAAAAGGGCTATCACAAAATTTGAAAAGGGGAAAATATTGGATAAATGATACAATGAGAGGGTGAAATTTGAAATATGTTTGAATATGTACCCGACTGATATCTTCTTCAACAAAGATTTGTATGTTTTGTTTTTTTTAAAAATTGTTTAAAAAAAAAGTGAGAAAGGTAAGGTTCTTCATTTAGAATAGAATAGAATAGAATAGAATAGAATAGAATAGAATAGAATAGAATAGAATAGAATAGAATAGAATAGAATAGAAAATATGGAATGGAATAGAATAGAATAGAATAGAATAGAATAAGAAATAAGGATAGGATAGGATAGGATAGGATAGGATAGGATAGAATAAGAAATAAGAATAGAATAGAATAGAATAGAATAGAATAGAATAGAATAGAATAGAATAGAATAAGAAATAAGAATAGGATAGGATAGGATAGGATAGAATAGAATAAGAAATAAGAATAGAATAGAATAGAATAGAATAGAATAGAATAGAATAGAATAGAATAGAATAGAATAGAATAGAATAGAATAAGAAATAAGAATAGGATAGGATAGGATAGGATAGGATAGGATAGGATAGGATAGGATAGGATAGGATAGGATAGGATAGGATAGGATAGAATAGAATAGAATAGAATAGAATAGAATAAGAATAAGAATAAGAATTATTAGAATTAGAATAGAATATAATTTTTTATTGGCCAAGTGTGATTGGACACACAAGGAATTTGACTTGATGCAGATGCTCTCAGTGTACATAAAAGAAAAGATGCCTTCATCAAGGTGCAACACTTACAACACTTAATGATGGTCATAGGGTACAAATTTAACACTTAATGATACAACAATGATAGTGAAAGGGTACAAATAAGCAATCAGGAAACAATAAATATCAATATAAATTTAGGCAAGAAGATTTAGGCAAGAAAAACCAAATGCTCGAGTATAGAATAGGTGGTACCTGGCTCAATAGGGAGTTTGGAGTCCTAGTGGACTATCTCTTAAATATGAGTTCGCCGTGTGCGGCAGCAGCCAAAAAAGGCCAATGCAATCCTGTTCTGCCTGTAGAGATTCTCCATCGTCCAGGTCCTGGTTGTCCCAAAGGTGCTTTTTCAGGAGGCAACTGGACTTTCTTGGTTTTTCCTTTCTCATTTCACTTCTCATCCAAGAAGCTTCTTCAGAGAGCACCACGGATCCCACAGTTCCTCCTCCTCCTCCTCCAACCCCACTCCCTTCTAGCACTGATGATGTCACTTAGGTGGGTCATGAAATGTCTGCAAGAAAACAACCCAGCTCAGAGAGCACCAAGGACCTCCTTGGTTCGACCCTGAGCTCCAAATATTCTCTCCTGTCTGGGAGGCTGTTCTGTTGGCGCCCAGACATCATTTTTCAATCTCTTCCTTCATGGCATCTCCATTGGCAAACTCGGCCAGATTCCTTCAGCTTTGGTCACCTGGAGATTCCTGGCGACCTCAAAGGATCTACTGAGCTTTTACAAACCTTCTTCAAGTTTGACTTCCTACATGGCTTGGCTTCCAACCTTTTTGAGAGAGTTCCTGCTTTCGGTGCCATCGTTCACCTGCTATCCAAGGTTCATCGATGTGACCTTGGATAGCAACAGACTTCTGCAGAGTAGAAGAAGTAGAAAAAGAGTAGAAAGTGTTAAGTTCGGGAAGTAACGAGGCTGGAGACCAGGGTAGTGACAACAGCTCTTTAATATATGGTGAACCCAGCAACTAGGCTGGGGAAAAACCTCTCCTTATATACAGTTCAACCGGCGGCTTTAACCAATCAGCAACGTGCTTGTTTCCCGCCAAAACATTTAAAGATACATTACACTCCTTCCCTCCCAGAAAACACTTTACCCATATTTACATGATATTTACATATTATTTTTCAACGTAATCACGCAATTAGACTGGGCGTCTCCTGACTCTTTCGGACCTGCGCAGTACATTCCCTGGGAGTGGGTCGAGCTGACCGGAGGGGCTGTTTGCTCCTCTCAGCTCCTTCTCTAGGCCATCCGGCCCTGGATTATTAGCAGAGTCGTCCCTACGTTTCTACTGGAACCTGGACCTCCGGAAACTCAGATAAGTCCTGCGATTTTTCCGGGTTTGAGTCATCTGTGGAATCAAACATTGTATAGTCAGGGCCTGTTTCGACTAATTCGGATTGTTCGCACGTTTCAGATTTGGTCTATGTGGCGCCTCCATACTCGGCCGTCTTTTAACTCCACCAAGTATGATTTTGGACCTGTTCTGTTTAGGATTTGTCCTGCTATCCAGGTTGGGCCTTCACCATAGTTGTGTGCCCACACTCGGTCTCCTATGTCCATTTCTCTTGTTTTTCCGATTTCCCCCTTGTAACCCTCCAGCGTATAGTTTGGATTTAAACGGTCTAGGGGGCACCTGAGCTTTCGGCCCATTAATAATTCGGCTGGGCTTCTGCCGGTTGTGACACAGGGGGTTCTGTGTTGGACGGCCAGGAAAACATCGATTTTTGTTTGCCAGTCACCTGGCTTAAGTCTGGACAATGCCTCTTTTGCGCTCCGGACAGAACGCTCTGCAAGGCCATTCGTTGCAGGGTGGAAAGGCGCCGAGAGGGCATGTCGGATGCCCTCTTCTGCCAAGTACTCCTCAAATTGGGTTGCCGTGAATTGCGGGCCGTTATCGGAAACTAGCGTGTCGGGCAACCCATGGGTTACAAATAGGTGCCGTAGGACTGAGATCACGGCCTCGGCTGTCATGGATCTCATGAGAATGATTTCCAGCCATTTGGAGTAGGCATCTACTACTACCAGGAAGGTTTGGCCGTGGAAGGGGCCGGCAAAATCAATGTGTATTCTAGACCAGGGCCCCTGGGGTCTCTCCCATTCCCGAACCGGGGCCGTTGGGGGTAGCGGTCTGGACTCCTGGCAGGCCTGACATTTCCCTACCCTTTCAGCAATTTCTGAGTCCATTAAGGGCCACCACACATAGCTTCTCGCTAAGCCCTTCATCCTTACGATCCCTGGGTGCCCCTCCCTGGGTGCCCCTCGTGGAGGAGATCCAACACCCTTTTCCTCAATTTCTCTGGGATCACCACTCGATCCCCCCATAGCAGGCACCCCCCTTGGGCCGACAGTTCCCCGCGTTTCTTTACAAACCCTCTTTGTACCCACCCTCTTTGTACCCAACCAAGTACAGTTCTCAAAATAATGTCTCGGTATGACGCCCGAGCCACCTCCTTAGACGTGACTGGGCCAGAGTCCAGAGAGTCAATCAACAGTATGGGCGTCCCCGGAGTGGGGTCCTCGATCGCCCCTGGTAGTGGGCATCTGCTTAATGCGTCCGCATGCCCCAACTCTTTTCCCGGTCGATGCTGCAGTTTGTAGGAGTAGGCGGCTAAAAGATAGTCCATCGGGTCAATCGGGCGAAAGTGCCACAGGCGTTGGGCGGTCGCCAGCCAGTAACCCTAACAGTGGTCTATGGTCTGTAACAATTTCAAAGTCTCTACCAAAACGATTCGTGAAACTTTTTACCCTGACACTATAGCTAGAGCTTCCTTATCCAACTGACTATAGTTCCTCTCTGTCGAGGACATCGCTCTGGAGTAGAAGGCTATTGGGGCTTCTGTGCCATTTGGAAGCCTGTGGCTGAGCACAGCCCCCACCCGTAAGGGAAGCATCGCAAACTAATACCAATGGCATTGTGTTATGATACTGGATCAGTAAGCTATCGCTCGAGAGTAGGTTTTTTACTGCTTCGAAAGCCCTAGCTTCCGTCTTTCCCCAAGACCAAGCAGTATTCTTTCCCAGTAACTTATGTAGCGGCTCGGCAACGGTTGCCTTATTTTTCAAAAAGACCGCGTAAAAGTTCACTAGACCCAGGAATGCCTGTAGCTCTGTTTTGTTTTTGGGCGCTGGAGCCTTTCTTATTGCCTTGACCTTGCTTTCAGTGGGTGAATTCCTTGTCTATTCTGTAGCCCAAGAACTCTACGGATTCTACCCCTATTTGGCATTTGTTCACTTTAACCTTTAGACCGGCTGACCGGAAAATGCCCAGAACTTTTCTCAAGCGTTCCCCCAATTCTTCTAAATTTTCGGCTGATACCAATACATCATCGAAATAGGGGACTACCCCCGGGAGCCCTTGCAGAAGTCGCTCCATTAAATTTTGAAATAGACCAGGAGCCACACTCACCCCAAACTGTAACCGGGTACACTTGAAAGCACCTCTGTGAGTCACAATTGTCTGGGCTTCGGCTGTGCTGGTGTCTACGGGCAGTTGTTGATAGGCTTGGGCCAAATCTAACTTGGCAAAAACGTGCCCTTGCCCTAGTGAGTGCAGCAAGTGTTGCACCACGGGGACCGGGTAAGCGCTTTTTTGCAAGGCTTTGTTTAACGTCGCCTTGTAGTCAGCGCAGATTCTAACTGACCCATCTGGTTTCACTGGGGTGACGATTGGCGTCTCCCACTTTGCGTGATCGACTGGCACCAGAATCCCCTGACTGATGAGCTTGTCTATCTCCTTGTCAATCTTGGGTTTAAGGGCAAAAGGGACTCTCCTTGCCTTTAACCGAATGGGGGCTACCTGGGGGTCTAAATTGAAGGAAATAGGGGTCCCCTTGTACTTGCCCAGGCAGTCCTTGAAGACATCTTCGAACTCGTTCATGAGTGTGTCTTTTAGGTTAAAGTCACTTCTGTAGATGCCAGTCACTCCCATGCCCAATGCACGGAACCAGTCTAGTCCCAACAAACTTGGCAGGGTCCCTTCGACTATCGTGATGGGCAGGGTCTTCTTGTGTGGTCCGTACTCAACGCGGACGGAGGTGGTCCCTCGAACAGGGATGCGATTCCCTTGGTAGTCGTGCACTCGTAGCCGCTGTGTTTGCAGTTTGCGTTTGGCGATTCTCGGCAAAGCTGCAAAAGTGTCCCAGGACATGATTGTGATCGCTGACCCTGTGTCCACTTCTAGTCGGCACGGCACTCCTTCGATTTTCGGTTTAGTGAAGATTTTCTTCTCGACGCGGGTTGCTGCACGGCCTATGATCACGGTCGTTCGATTTGAGTTCGCGCCCTTTTTGTTTTGACCAATCACGGGTCGCCTTGCCGATCCTGCGCTCTGATTGGTTGGTTTGAATTTTCGGCGGGAAGGTTGGGGTGCTCGACAGACTTGAGCCAGGTGCCCCTTCTTCTCGCACCGCCGACATGTAGCGTCCTTGAACTTGCATCGTTGACGCTGGTGTTGCCCTCCGCAACTTCCGCATTCATCCCGGTCTTCTTTGCCCCTTCTCTCGGTGAGGCAAACTCCTTCCTCATCCTCGCCGTCTGATTCGGTCTGGATTTCTTCATTGTGGACTGGGGTTGATTTCGGCCGCTGCTGGCGTGAGTGGCTTTGTAGGGTTTCCGCCGCTTGGGTGGACATCTCATGAGCTCTGGCTTCGTCCAGAGCGTTGCCAGCGTTAGATTGCTTTTTGATAGCAGCCGCCTCCAAACGAATGTCTCTGACCCCACGGATGAGTTGCTCTAACAGCTCCTCATCCAAGTCTCGGTACCCACAGTCCTTGGAGGCTTTCTCAGGGCGGCCATGTAATCGCTGATGGATTCGCCTCTTGCTGTCTGCGCCTCCAAATTCAAAACGCCGTGCGTATTTGGACGGTGTTGGCGAAATGGTTCTTCAATAGATTTTGCAGAGTTTGCCACGATACCGATTGTACGGCGTTGGCTCTGCCAGGGCTTCCGCGATGTCGATGACCTCGGACCGCAGTGGCTCAGGAAATATGCCCTTTGCGGTTGTCTGAACTCCTTGCAGTTCGTTTGCCTCTAGGAAGCTTTCAAACGGGTCATGTCGTTCCCCATTTCTCCTGGCTGGGTCAAACGGCGGGCGGAGTGTAGCTGGCCATCTCCGCTTTCTGCCCTGAGTTTGCTGGGTTCGGTTCTTCCGTGTGCTCAGCTCGTTCCTGGTGCTCTTAGCCTCGAGATCCCACCTTCGTCGCCAGTGTTAAGTTCGGGAAGTAACGAGGCTGGAGACCAGGGTAGTGACAACAGCTCTTTAATATATGGTGAACCCAGCAACCAGGCTGGGGAAAAACCTCTCCTTATATACAGTTCAACCGGCGGCTTTAACCAATCAGCAACGTGCTTGTTTCCCGCCAAAACATTTAAAGATACATTACAGAAAGAGTGCAGAGAAGAGCAACAAAGATGATGAGGGACTGGAGGCTGAAACATATGAAGAACGGTTGCAGGAATTGGGTATGTCTAGTTTAATGAAAAGAAGTACATGGGGAGACATGATATCAGTCTTCCAATATTTGAGGGGCTGCCCCAAAGAAGAGGGAGTCAAACTATTCTCCAAAGCACCTGAGGGTAGAACAAGAAGCAATGGGTGGAAACTAATCAAGGAGAGAAGCAACTTAGAACTAAGGAGAAATTTCCTGACAGTTAGAACAATTAACCAGTGGAACAACTTGCCTCCAGAAGTTCTCAATGCTCCAACACTGGAAATTTTTAAGAAGATGTTGGATAACCCTTTGTCTGAAGTGGTGTAGGGTTTCCTGCCTGGGCAGGGGGTTGGACTAGAAGACCTCCAAGATCCCTTCCAACTCTGTTATTATTATTATTATTAGAGTGACGACAGCCCTGATTTCTATCCAGAACTTTTGTGAATAATTCTGCATCGACAACGACGTCCCTTATCACCCATTTGCGGAAGAACCTTCCCTCTCTATCTTTCTGCTTGGACCTCTCCTTGGAAAACTTCTCCTCAATCCTTCCTCCCTCGAGTTTCTCACTCTATCGTTCACTTCTGTTCTCACCTCTGCAGTCTGAATGCAGAACCGGAGCTTCTGTCGTGAACTTAATACACGACACGACAACCCAGCCTTTAGCTAACCTTTGATCTTGATCGCTGATCAAAGAAGTGGAGATATATCTATATATATCTCTCTCCAAAAGTCATCGGAACGTATCCATCTCCTCCGAGAGATTCAGTTCTATAGATAGCACTGTGAATTCTTTCATCTTTTATTTTGCGTCGAAGATAAGGAATGTGGGTCGCTCTTGCCTTTAAACAGCATATACAGTTTGAACGTCTGTGGAGATGCTCCGTCATGCAGGTCCTGGTTGTGTTGTGTCTTGCCCGCTCTCACCGCAGCCGGGGCCTTCTTATCTGCTTCCGAACGCCGAGGAATGTCCTAGTATGCCTCCCGGCCCCAGCCCTGGCTCCATGCCCAGACAGGCTGAGGAGGAGGAAGCACCTCCCGGCCCCAGCCCTGGCTCCATGCCCAGACAGGCTGAGGAGGAGGAAGCACCTCCCGGCCCCAGCCCTGGCTCCATGCCCAGACAGGCTGAGGAGGAGGAAGCACCTCCCGGCCCCAGCCCTGGCTCCATGCCCAGACAGGCTGAGGAGGAGGAAGCACCTCCCGGCCCCAGCCCTAGCTCCATGCCCAGGCAAACGGAGCAACTAGACCCCTCCCCCTCCCCCACAGCATGTGAGCCTGAGGGAGGTCAATTACCAACAGCTGCCGACTGGAGTGACCCTCGCGTCAGAAGAATTGATAGGCGGCGGCGTCAGAAGGAAGGGAGGGGCAGGCCTGGATAAGTGCTGAGTCATGGAGCCACACCCCATGGCCTATATAAAGGACCTGTTTTCTGGCAGTCTCTGAGTCAGGCAAAGTCGAACATATCTTGCTGAAGTCACTGGTCAGGGTCAGATTTCCAGAAAAATTGTATACATGAGCCCAGTGGTGGGATTCAAATAATTTAACAATCAGTTCTCTGCCCTCATGATTTCTTCCAACGACCAGTTCACCAAACTGCTCAGAAAGTTAACAACCGGTTCTCCCGAAGTGGTGCGAACTGGCTGAATCCCACCCCCGCATGAGCCATTTGCACTCATGACCTGGTGGGTAATGAAATGTGGACCAAGGACCCCACAGTTCTCCTCCTTCTCCTCCTCCTCCTCCCCCTCCTCCTTTCTGTAATCCCCCCCCATCCTTCTAGCATTGATGGTGTTACCTTCTAGGATAATGAAACATATGAAAGAAAACCACCAAGAACCCAAGATCCCACGGACCTCCTCCTCCTCCTCCTTCTCCATTCTGCAATCCCCGCCCCACCCTTCTAGCACTGATGATGTTACCTACCAGGGTAATGAAACATCTGCAGGAAAGCAACACAGCTGAGAGAACACCAGCGTGCAATCCCGAGCTACATTGATTCTCTTCAATTAAGTTCCATCAAGTTGTTCCTTGAGGAGTCACCTCCCCTGGGATCGTGGCTTAAAATCTATTTATTTGTTTCCACCGTAGCTTGCAGTTCCTTTTTCTCTAAGGACGTCTTGATTTTCCTATGCTTGGATGGGACTGGGGTCCTTCTATCTCTAATTTTCTCCGTTCCTTTCTAGCTGCTTCTCAGCATCTCTAGACAGGCTGAAATCTTCTAAAAAACGGTTTATCCTACACGGCATCTCCTCTTTTATTTTCAGAGCATTTGCAAGCATTTCAGAACCTCACGAGAGCCTCTTTTATACGACTCCAAGGCGGCTGCCTTCCTTCCCCTTCTGGATGGCTGGCTTGCTATCTCCCGCTTCTCATTAACAGGCAGAGAGATAACTTTTCTCCTTCTCCCAGCCTCTTCTTCTAAAGCCCAGTAATAAGATTGCAATGTAAGAATTGTACCTGTATTCTTTTTTTATATATATATTAAAAGGGAGTTAAGGTTCCAAGGGAGGGAGGGGAGTCTATGGATAGTTAGTGTAGTCTAGTTTATGATTGTTAAATGTTATACCCTGTAATTTTGCTCTGGGAAGTGGGGGGGGGGGGATTGGGGAAAGGGGGGGAGGGGGAGAGGTTGAGGGAGGGGTGGAGGGAGAATTTGCAAAAACTTTGTAAAACTTTTTAATAATAAAAAAAAACAACCAAAAAAACCAGTGGTTCCAAAGAGGCTCCTTGGATGTGAAACAAAAGGCTTTCAAGGGGAAAAAGAAAAACCCAGAACAACCAGCTGTCTTTTTTGGAAAAAAAGCAACTTTGGGACATTGATAAAAATAATAAAGGTGGTGTTGGGAGAAATATCCATCTGGTTCAGTTCTAAGCCGGGAGAAAGACACCGGAAACGTGGAAGCTGATTGGAAAGATGGTTTAACGATGAAGCAGAACCACCAAGCCCATGGTTCTCGGGTGCAGCTGAACACATGGAGTTGAGAGTGAGGGGCTTTTATACCTTCTCTTGGGCTTTGCATTTGAGCTTCCTGTTCCTGTGCAAGGACAGGTATTCTATTGGCCGTTGTAGGGGTCACAGCTGGCTCTCTTGGTTGTCTGAGCTCCCAGGTTTGGTTGAAGTTTGGTCTGCTGATGCAATGAAGGGGCTTGTTGGGCAATTCCCATTGTGGCTGAGGGCTAATCCTACCTTTGTTGGATCTCGGGTGAGAGTTTTTGCTTATGAATAGAGCTACATGCATAAAGATTTATTGGTGAACAGGGAGAAAATTAATAAGAAATTAATAAAATAAAACGGCACTTCCTTCTTACCTTTACATATTATCTTGGAAGTAGTACCTAGTCCTAATTATAAGTACATTCAGTAGGTTTCTGGAGGTCAATCAAATAAATATTAAAGTTCTTTTTTCTGTATATATCAATCTAATGAGCAGTTAAAGCATCTGGGGATATTTAATCCACAGAAGAGATAACTGAAACGAGATATGAGAACAGTTTTCAACTATCTGAAGGGTTAATACATGGAAGAGCCAGTGGACTTATTCTCTATCTGCACTACTATTAATCTTCTCATAGTTCCCATCACCAATCTCTTTCCACTTATGACTGTATGACTGTAACTTTGTTGCTGGCAATCCTTATGATTTATATTGATATATTGACCATCAATTGTGTTGTAAATGTTGCACCTTGATGAAGGTATCTTTTCTTTTATGTACACTGAGGGCATATGCACCAAGACAAATTCCTTGTGTGTCCAACCACACTTGGCCAATAAAATTCTATTCTATTCTATTCTATCTTTATCTCTTAAGTGCGGACATCTGCTGAGGGCTATTAATAAAGGTGGGGGCTATTAAGTCTGCTTCCTGCCTCTAGAAAACCCCCACGTTTCTACGTTTCTCATCCAGAGAAATATAATATTCCGCCTTTTAAATATTTCTCGGCATATTTCATTCTTCTACTGGAGGGCTTGGTGCTACCTTTCTACAGTGGGATACAAAATAGATAAATAAATGACCACCCAGGAACTGAAGAAGGGCTCGGTGCCAAAAGGAGGAAACAAGAAGCTGCAATATCAGAGTCGTTTTGATATAGGCAGTCCTTAACTTCCAACCATTCGTTTAGTGACCGTTCAAAGTTACAACGGCCCCGAAGAAAGGGGATTAGGACCATTTTTCACACTTACGACTGTTGCAGCGTCCCCTTGGTCACGTGATCAAAATTCACACTCTTGGCAACTGGCTCACATTTATGAGGGTTGCCGCGTCCCGGGGTCACGTGTTCCCCTTTTGCGACCTTCTGACAGGCGAAGTCAACAGGCAAGCCCGATTCACTTAACAACCGTTGTTACTAACTTATCAACTCTGGGCCTCTGGTGGCTCAGCAGACTAATGCAGTGTGTTATTAACAGCAGCTGCCTGCAATTACTGCAGGTTCAAGCCCCACCAGGCCCAAGGTTGACTCAGCCTTCCATCCTTTATAAGGTAGGTAAAATGAGGACCCAGATTGTTGGGGGCAATAAAAGTTGACTTTGTATATAATATACAAATGGATGAAGACTATTGCTTGACATAGTGTAAGCCGTCCTGAGTCTTCGGAGAAGGGCGGGATATAAATGCAAATTTAAAAAAAAAACCTGCAACAATTCGGTTCACAACCATGGGAAGCAAGGTCGTAAAATGGGTCAAACCTCGCTTAACAACGGTCTCACTTAGGAAGAGAAATTTTGGGCCCAGTTGTGATCATAAGTCGAGGACTACCTGTAGAAAATGGAATAAACGGGATTATCTTCAGAAGCCCAGGTCCATGCACAGGGACCAAGTGGAAGGGAGTCCTTCTGGCTTTGGGGACGTGCTTTTTCAGAAACCCTTGCCCTGGGACGAAGTCTCCCAGAAGTGTCCTGGTCCTTTTCCATTTTGAATTTTGAACTTCCCTCCCTCCTAGGATGAGGCCGCCCGAAAGAACATTGGGGACATGACCAAGGAAGAAGTTGCCGAGAAGCTTAAGGATAAAACGCCGGAGGAGGAAGGCTTCACTCTCTTCCAGTTCATCAAAAGTAAGTCTTTGGCCCAAGTGGCCAACTCACCTAGCAGGTTTCTTCATCGGTGATTCATCTGGAGTAGGGGTCTCCAACCTTGGCAACTTTAAGACTTGTGGATTTCAACTCCCAGAATTCCTCAGCCAGCTCTGCTGGCTGAGGAACTCTGGGAGTTGAAGTCCACAAGTCTTAAAGTTGCCAAGGTTGGAGACCCCTGATCTGGAGGGCTCACAAAATCTTTGCTCGTCCCGGGATGGAATGCGCCAAACAGCCCATTCACTGCGCCCAACTCACCATGGCCAACGATGTAAAAGAGATGCGGAGACTCTAGAAAGAGTGCAGAGAAGAGCAACAAAGATGATTAGGGGACTGGAGGCTAAAACATATGAAGAACGGTTGCAGGAACTGGGTATGTCTAGTTTAATGAAAAGAAGGACTAGGGGAGACATGATAGCAGTCTTCCAATATCTCAGGGGCTGCCCCAAAGAAGAGGGAGTCAAGCTATTCTCCAAAGCACCTGAGGGTAGAACAAGAAGCAATGGGTGGAAACTGATCAAGGAAAGAAGCAACTTAGAACTAAGGAGAAATTTCCTGAAAGTGAGAACAATTAATCAGTGGAACAACTTGCCTGCAGAAGTTGTGAATGCTCCAACACCGGAAGTTTTTAAGAAGATGTTGGATAACCCTTTTAGGGTTTCCTGCCTAGGCAAGGGGTTGGTCTAGAAGACCTCCAAGGTCCCTTCCAACTCTGTTATTATATTTCTATTCCTAATAACTCGCCACAGCCAACTTGCTAATACTGCGAGGCTCCATTCTTGGTTTTTTCTCATTCGCTTGTGTTTTTTGTTTTTTTATCCTTAAGTTTATTTTTCTTCATCCTCTAAGTCACTTTTCGTCTTAGAAATTTTGGTTTCTCTGGTTTAAAATACTAATAAAAAAAGGCCGAAGAGATAAAACCCTGATAAAGAAAGAACGCTGGGTTCCTGGCTGAGATTTCCCAAGAACATAAATTGAATACCCCTATCTCTTAATCGATAGATTAAACCTTAACCTCTCATTTTTCTCCGGCTTTCTGGACATGGCAGAGTCCAGTTCCTAAGCTGACCAAGGATATGGATCTTCTTTTATTTATGTATAATTCACGCTTCTTTCCAACATGAATTATATCTAAATATAAATCCCTATCTATGGCTCCCGGGCTCATTAACGCCCTTGACACGTTAATTCCAGCCGTCCTAAATTAATGCCCGAAGCTTCCATTTTTCAAAAGTACAGATTTTAAACAGAAGAAAGGGCCCAAGATAAATTGCCCTAATGAAAAAGAACAGGGAAAACTTCAAGAAGAACAAAATTTAGGAGGCCTCTTATCCGTATTAGAAGAGGTCAGTTTGATTTAAAGTTCTTCGGTAGCCACAAGGCAGGAAACCTATATTTATGGACCTCGGTTCTTCTAAATGTGTATAAAAAGAGAGAGAGAGAGAGAGAGAGAGAGAGAGAGACTAGGGCTCTTTTGCATTAACACACTGCCTCTGAGTATTGATTGCAAGTACAGCTTGCTCCAAAATGAGAAATTTAAGATTCCTCCCTCCCTCTCCCTGATCTTGGGATATGGAGTTAGGAATAACTGCTGTTTAGGGACAAAGCCAGTATTTTATTTTTCCTAGTGGCCAAAAGGTGTTTTGGAGGTGCTACCAACCAGACTTGCTCTTCTCTCCTGTTAAGAGAATAACCGAGTTGGAAGGGACCCTGGAGGTCTTCTAGTCCAACCCACTCCCCAAGTAGGAGACCCAATGGTGGGTTTCCATTTTTTTTTACTACCGGTTCTGTGGGCTTGGCTTGCTGGGTGCGGCAGGGGAAGGTTACTGCAAAATCCCCATTTCCTCCCGATCAGCTGGGACTCGGGAGGTAGAAAATAGATGGGCCAGTCAGAGATGGTATTCACCGGTTCTCCCAACTACTCAAAATTTCCGCTAACAGTTCTCCAGAACTGATCAGAACCTGCTGAAACCCACCTCTGAGGAGAACCCTATACCGTTTCAGACAAATGGCTGTCCAGTGTCTTCTTAAAAGCCTCCAGTGATGGAGCGCCCACAACTTCTGGTGGCCAGCTGTTCCGCTGGTTCATTGTCCTCATTGTTAGGAAGTTTCTCCTCAATTCCAGGTTGCTTCTCTCCTTCACTAGTTTCCATCCGTTGCTCCTTGTCCTGCCTTTTGGTGCTTTGGAAAATAAGTTGATCCCCTCTTCTTTATGGCAGCTTCTCAAATAGTAGACTAGATTCTTTTCATTAGACTAGACAAATCCAATTCCTGCACCCGTTTTCGCCTCCAGTCCCCTAATGATCCTTGCTGCTCTTCTCTTCCCTCTTTCTAGAGCATTGGTGTCAAACTCAATTTCCTTGAGGGCCACATGAGGGCTGTGGTTGACCTTGGGGGGGCTGGGTGGTTGTGGTCAATCGGGTGGGCGTAGCTTGATGCCAGTCCCCAAACTGCTGGCATCTTTCATCTTCACATCGGGTAGACCAGGACGGAAAATAGAAAACTCTATTTCCACTTTTAGCTGAAACTGACTTTCAGCTCTGACTTTCGGTCTCTTGAGGGCCAGCAAGACAAGTAATTAGATATTTCATCTCCTCTTGCTAATGTCTCTCCAGAGTGTTTGTAATCCTTCCAGGCCATTAAAATATAAACCGCAGCTATCAGCTGCCCCTTGATGTGCTATTGCCTCAACTTAGTTGCAATTATGGAAATCTTCTCAGTACTCTCATATCTAAGTATATTCACCCCTCCTGTACGGCTGTGGCATTATTACAATATCATCTTTCTCTATTACCCCACCTTATTGGTGTCATTATGATGGTGAGGATTATTCTACTGCTTTGCATGTACATTGAGAGCTTCTGCCGTGGAGACAAAGTCCTTGTGTGTCTAATCACACTTGGCCAAGTAAAGTATTCTAATTCTAATTCTAATTTTCTAAGTCTACTTCGTTCTAATTCCGATTCCGATTCCAATTCTAATTCTAATAATTCTAATTCCGATTCCGATTCTTTCTCAAGAAGTGCAGACAAGCAGATCTTCATTTGTGACCTTCCTTTCAACAAACGAAGTCGATGGAGGAAGCCAGATTCACTTAATGACCGCATATTTCCTTAAAGCAGGGGTCTCCAACCTTGGCAACTTTAAGACTTGTGGACTTCAACTCCCAGACTCTGGGAGTTGAAGTCCACAAGTCTTAAAGTTGCCAAGGTTGGAGACCTCTGCCTTAAAGGAAATACATGTTTCCTTTAACCACTGATCCACTCAGCGAACCTGGGGGCAGGGATGGTGGGGAAAGGATCATCCATTCAGTTTGCGACCCACTTAACCACTGCCTTGCTTAACAACAGAAACACTGCTCCCCATGGCGGTCGTAAGTCCAGGACTGCCTGCATACGAATATATAAGGACCGTCGTCCTGAGACCTTGAACCTGTCAGGAATCCTGCCAGATCTTGAATGCCCTTGACTTGCGAACAAACAACTTTTCTGCCGGAGAGATGTGAGCAAAGATAAGGCAATGGGAACACAATTAAATCCCTTCCCTTCAAGCACAGGCCTATAAAACTTGAAAGTTAATTGTTTGAACGTTCCCAGCAGCAAACAAAAACATAAAATTAAATTTAAAAAAATAGGAAAGCCGGTTCGTTTGTCCTTTCTCCCCCAGAATTCACTTACATGGTGTTTTTTTTTAATGCTGCTTGAGATCTAAACTGGATTTAACTTCCAGGTTTTGAATGTAGCTATATGGTTCACGCCAAGTTTATAGAGTCTCCCCATACTTGAAGCACTTACCATCTGAAAAATGATTAAAATTTGATATCTGCAGTGTGTAGAAGAGAGAGGTACAGAATTTTTTTTTTTCTGGAGGGAGCAGTGAGGGGCGAGGAGGTTACATCAGGATAGATTTAATCTCCCGTTTATCGGATTCTACCGAATTCGCTTGCTTCCAAAGACAATCCCTACTCACGGTCACTCCTGCCCTAGTCCCATGATTTATTTTATTTATTTATTTTATTTTATTCGATGTTTATACCGCCCTTCTCCCGAAGGACTCAGGGCGGTGTACAGCCAAATAAAAATCCACAATATACACTTTAAAACAAGACTAAAACAAAACATATTACAAAATGGCCAAAATTTAAAACAGTTTAAATTGTTTAAATGATGGCGAACCTATGGCGTCCGTGCCACCCTCTCTGCGGGCACACGAGCCGTCGCCCAGCTCAGCTCCACCATGCATGCACTTCCCGCCAGCCAGCTGATTTTCAGGTCTCTGCCCTGCAAGTGGGAGACGTGTGCGCATGCGTGGGGGGGGAAACCTACTTTTCTACTCACTTTCTGCTGCCAGTGCCCTTCCCAGATCTCTGGAAATTCCCCCTCCCTCCCAGCGCTGTTTGGGGATGCGGGGGGGGGAGGGGAGTGCGGGGGTGGTCACATGCATATGCGTGGGGGGGCTCGTGCGCGCATGTGCAGGGGCTTGTGCGTGCGGGAGGGGCATTGCATTATGGGCGTGGGCACGCGCGCGCACGCTTTTGGCCCCCAAGGAAAAAACAGGTTAGCCATCACTGCCCTAGTCACTTCTCGTCTTGACTGTTGCAACATGCTCTACATGGGGCTGCCCTTGAAGACCATCCAGGGGCGAGTCGGTGCAAACTGCAGCGGCCCGCATGGGTTTGTGCCCATGTATCACCTCTCCTGCGGGAGCTGCCTTGGCTGCCAATTTGCTTCCGCGTGCAATTCGAGGTGCTGGTTGTCACCTTTAAAGCCCTTCATGGCTTGGGACCAGGTGATCTGAGGGACCGTCTCTTGCTGGACACATCTACCCGACCCACCAGAGCGGGGAGAGAGGGAATGTTGTGGGTCCCATCCCCTAGGGCAAGGGTCTGCAAACTTGGCTCTTTTAAGACTTGTGGACTTCAACCCCCAGAGTTCCTCAGCCAGAGTTCTGCCGCCTTCGACATGACTTGAGTTTAACTCATAGAATCATCTATTACAATGTCCTTCCTGTCAAAGACTACTTCAACTTGAATCGCAACAATACACGAGCACACAATAGATTTAAGCTTAATGTTAACCTCTCCAATCTTGATTGCAGAAAATACGACTTCAGTAACAGAGTTACTGGAATGCACTACCTGACTCTGTGGTCTCTTCCCAAAATCTCCAAAGCTTCCCCAAAATCCCCAAAGCTTCAACCAAAGACTGTCTACTGTTGACCTCACCCCATTCCTAAGAGGTCTATAAGAGGCGTGCATAAGAGCACCAATGTGCCTACCGTTCCTGTCCTATTGTTTCCTTTCCTTATATCCAATTAATATAGTTATCACATACTTATGGTTATATATATGCTTATATATTATATAGTTATTTTCATGCTTATGCTTATATATACTGTGTGACAAATAAATAAAATAATATAATAAATAATAATAATATAATAAAATAATAATAATATAATAATAATTAATATAATAAAATAATAATAATAAAATCTTAAAAGAGCCAAGTTTGCAGACCCCTGCCCTAGGGAGATACACCTGCTGGGACCCAGAAGAAGGGCCTTCTCCATGGTGGCTCCCTCTCTCTGGAATATCATCCCTCTGGAAATTAAACTGGTCCTCACTCTAGCACTCTTCCGGAAGGTGCTGAAGACCTGGTCCTGCCAGCGGGCCTGGGGAACCCAGAGCAGGAGGGAGCCCATTCAATGTCTCGTCGCTGGGGCGGGAGGTGGGGGTCAGGGGTGATTTTATTACATTAATATAATTGATTTTTTTAATTAGTTTTACTGTTTTTAAATATGGTTTTTTTATATTCTGTAAGCCGCCTCGAGTCGCCCTGGGCGAATAGGCGGCAATATAAATTCAATGAATAAATGAATGAATGAATGTATAAATGAATAAATGAATGAATAAATGAATGAATGAATGAATAAATAAATAAATAAATAAATAAATAAATAAATAAATAAATAAATAAATAAATAAATAAATAAATAATATACAGGCAGACCTCTATTTGTGACCAGAATTGGGAGCCCAAATTTCATCGCTAAGCAAGGCTATGTGGGTCACATCCCAACTGATCACCTTTTGGTTATTAAGTGAATCGTTGCAGTCGTTAAGTGAATCATGCGGTCATTAAGCGAATCCAGACTGTTTCCCTCTTGATTTTGCTCGTCGGAAGTCGGCTGGGAAGGTCACCAAATGATGATCGCTTGATCCCGGGATGGTCATAAATATATGTAAATATATATAACCATCATAAATATATCCTGGTGTCCCAATTTTGACCATGCGACCCTGAGGTTGCTGCAAAGGTCATAAGTGTGAGGACCGACCATAAGTTGCTTTTTTTCAATAGCTGTTGAAACTTTGAACGGTCTCTAGACCAATGGTTGTAAGTCAAGGACTATATCTGCACGTTTTATACCTTCCATAGTTTCAAAATCACAGGGTCCTTTGGGGATGAAAAGACTTATTACCACAATGGAACCACAACATTTCCGTTGCTAAGCGAGAAGAGTTCTTCAGTGAGCTTTGTCCCATTCTTCTTGCCACCGTTGTAAAGTGAATCACTGCAGTCGTTAAATCAGTAACATGGCCGTTGAATGAATCTGGCTTCCCCATTTACTTGGCTGGTCTCAAAGGGGATCACGGGCAACCGTCATAAATATGAGTCCATTGCCAAGCGCCTGAATTTTGATCAGGTGACCACAGGGATGCTGTTATGTCCTCCTCGCCTCCGTCCGAGCGATGGCTTAATTAGCCGGCTCTTATCAGCTCTGGCAGCAAAAGAGCCAGGGTCTGCCAAGAGCCCTCGTTAGCTGCCAAGATGCTGGTGAGTCACAACCTTCAGCTCTAGTCAATCAGTGGATTTGCCTGTTACAAAGAGACACACCAGCTCTTGCTGCCTTTTATATCCTGTGGGGTGTGGCTCCGTGACTCAGCACTTCCTAGGCCTGCCCCACCCCTGCTTCTGTTGTTCCCGCCTCTCCTGCCTACGAAACCTAGGGTCCAGCCAGGCCTGATTACCATCAGCTGGGTCTGCAGGCGTGGCCTGGGGGGGGAAAGAGGCAGGGGATGGAAGCCTCATTATCTCTTCCACCTGGCCTGCCTCTGGCTCCTGGAGCTGAGCCAGGGAAGCCGGTGCTCCCGAGGTAAGTCCTGACGGCCCTTCCCCCTCACTTTCCAAGTCACTTTCTGGCAGCGGGTCCGACTCCAAGGCACTTTTGGGCATGGGGCCAGGTTCGGGGGGCGGGAGCCACAACAGATGCTGCAACGGTCGTATGTGTGTAAAACGGTCATAAGTCCCTTTTTTCAGTGCCGTTGTAACTTTGAACAGTCCCTTAACAACGGCATGACTCACTTAACAACGGCAGTGATCCACTTAACAAAAAACAAAACTCACTTAGCAAGTGATTAATGCTTAACAACAAAATTGCTTTTGTTTGTGGTCGTAAGTCAAGGGCTGCCGTTAATCTATTTTTGCAGACGGTGTTGACGGGAGGGCAGAGGTCGACCCCGAGGCGCCTCACTTGTGGGGTGCCGCAGGGGTCGATTCTCTCGCCCCTTCTGTTCAACATCTATATGAAGCCGCTGGGTGAGATCATCAGTGGTTTTGGGGTGAGGTACCAACTGTACGCTGATGACACTCAGCTGTACTTTTCCACCCCGGACCACCCCAACAAAGCTATTGAAGTGCTGTCCCGGTGTTTGGAAGCCGTACGGGTCTGGATGGGGAGAAACAGGCTCAAGCTCAATCCCTCCAAGACAGAGTGGCTGTGGATGCCGGCATCCCGGTACAGTCAGCTGTAGATGCGGCTGTCTGTCGGGGGCGAGTCGTTGGCCCCAATGGAGAGGGTGTGCAACTTGGGCGTCCTTCTGGATGGACGGCTGTCTTTTGAAGACCACTTGACGGCCGTCTCCAGAAGAGCTTTTTACCAGGTTCGCCTGGTTCGCCAGTTGCGCCCCTTTCTAGACCGGGATGCCCTATGTACGGTCACTCATGCCCTTGTGACATCTCGCCTGGATTACTGCAATGCTCTCTACATGGGGCTCCCCTTGAGGAGCACCCAGAGGCTCCAGTTAGTTCAGAATGCGGCTACGCGGGAGATAGAGGGAGCCCCTCGTGGCTCCCACGTGACACCTCTCCTGCGCAGACTGCACTGGCTACCTGTGGCCTTTCGGGTGCGCTTCAAGGTTTTGGTAATTATCTTTAAAGCGCTCCATGGCATTGGGCCGGGATACTTATGGGACTGTCTACTGCCACCGATTGCCTCCCACCGACCCGTGCGCTCTCACAGGGAGGGACTCCTTAGGGTGCCGTCAGCCAGGCAGTGCCGACTGGCGACACCCAGGGGAAGGGCCTTCTCTGTGGGGGCTCCCACCCTCTGGAACGAACTCCCCCCAGGACTTCGCCAACTTCCTGACCGTCGAACCTTTCGCCGCGAGCTTAAGACACATCTGTTCATTTGCGCAGGAATTTTTAAATTTTAAATTTGGTTTTAATCAGGTTTTATTATTTTATTGGGGTTTTAATATTCGGCCGTATTTAATAAGCTTTTTAAATTGTGGTTTTAACTTGTATTTATCTATGTGTATATTTTACTTGGCTGTAAACCGCCCTGAGTCCCTTGGGAGATAGGGCGGTATAAAAATACGATAAATAAATAAATAAAACCTTGCTTTTCTGTTTCCTTCCGGCTTCTGCAGTGTTTCCGGTGGTGCTGCTAAGAAACCTCAAGAATCCGATTTTCGTCATGGTGGTTTTTGCGATGGTTAACCTTTCGGCCATGATTGCTGGTTTATCCACTTTCCTGGCTAAATTCCTGGAGCAGCAATTTACTCTGTCAGCCTCCTTGGCCAACATGATCCTAGGTAAGGGCCAGGTGTCCCTGGAGATCCTCAGTCATCCAGGTGGCCGTTGTCCCAAAGGGGCTTCGTGAAAAAGAAACTCTGGGACTAGGTAAGGGATACCTGGCCATGAATCTTTCCAGGCAGTCCTCGACTTACGGCCACAATTGAGCCCAACACTTTGGTTGCTAAGCGAGACGGTCGTCGGGTGAATTTTGCTCCCATTTTACCCCCTTCCTTGCCACAGTTGTTAAGGGAATCACGGCAGATATTAAGCGAGTAACCCGTCGTTAAGCGAACCGGGCTTTCCCGTCGACTTTCACGGCTCGGAAGGTCGCAAAAACGGGATCACATCACCCCCCCCCCCGGACACTGCAACCGTCATAAATACGAGTCAGTTGCCAAGCGTTTGAATTCCGACGACGTGACCTTGGGGATGCTACAAGGGTCGTAAATGCGAGAAACGGTTATGAGTCGCATTTTGTTTTCAGTGCTGTTGTAACTTCGAACGGTCATTAAATGAACTGTTGTAAGCCAAGAACTACTTATATCAAAAGGACTCTGGGCATTTGATACGGCAGCCTTCGTTTCCCCCTTTTATTTATTTATTTGTTTATTTGTTTATTTATTAGATTTCTAGACCGCCCTTCTCCCGAAGGACTCAGGGCGGCGTACAGCCTTATTAAAACACATAGGAACACAATAAATTTAAAATACATTTAAAATGAAATATTTAACCGGCCAATTTAAAACTAAAACGGTCAAACGAACGATATAAAACCTTAAACTATAAAATTATAAATAAATTAATACAGTTTAAAATTCAATTAAAATGAAGTTAAACTAAAATATCAAATTAAAATAATATTTAGGCTAGTCCCGACCCCTTCTACTACTGTTCCCATGTAACAGGGGTCTCCAACTGGCTGGGGCATTCTGGGAGTTGAAGTCCACCAGGCTTAAAGTTGCCAAGGTTGGAGACTCCTGCCATATTCAGTAGTTCTTTATTTATCTAATATATATCCCGCCTTTATTATTTGTAATTATGCTGTAAGTCAAAGACTACCTATAACTGGTTAACTGAAGTAGCCACGCTATGTCCGGTCCATACATGTCCGTAGCCCATCAGGGTAGGACTTCCACAAACCCAAAACTGACAATCCCACCTCCCAGAATCCCACTGCAGAATCAAAATCAAAATAGAGCTGGAAGGGACCTTGGAGGTCTTTTAGACCAGCCCCCTGCTCAAGCGGGAGACCCTATGTCCGTGGTGGTGACCCTAAGGCACGTGTGCTACATGTGGCACGTGTAGCCATATCAATAGGCATGCAAGCTCAGCTCCGACGCACATGTGTGCGCCAGCCAACTGATTTTTAGGCTTTCTGGGCCCATTAGAAGTAGGGAAACAGGCTGTTTCCTGCCTCCAGAGGGCCTGGGTGGTGGTGGGGAAGGCCCGTTTTTCTCTCTCATCTGTCTGCAGAGCCTCCCTGTGAGTCTGGGGAGGGCAAAAACTGCCTTTCCCACCCTCTCCGGAGGCCAGAGATGTCCCATTTACCAACTTCCAGTTGGGCAGGAAGTGAAGCTTTTTGCTGTCCCCAGGCCTCCAGAACCTCTCTAGGAGTCTCTGGAGGCTGGGGACAGCACAAAAGTCACTTTCTGTCCAACCAGAAGTTGATAAACGGGCCGTTTCTGGCCTCCGGGGGGATGGGGAAGGCCGTTTTTGCCCTCCCCAGACTCATAGGAAGACTCTGGAGCCAGGTGAGAGAGAGAAACAGGCCTACCGGGCCATTGCATGCCAGGAGCAGGGGTGGGGTGCTTGTTCACGCGCAGGGGTGGGGTACATAGAATTATGGCTGTGGGCACGCATGTGTGCGACCCTCCCCACCCACTCACCCCCTCCTGGCACGTGATGGCAAAAAGGTTAGCAATCACTGCCCTATGTCATTCCAGACGAGTGGCCGTCCAGTCTCTTCTTAAAAAACCTCTGGTGTTGGAGCACCCACAACTTCTGGTGGCAAGTAGTTCCACTGGTTAATTGTCCTCCCTGTTCAGAAGTTTCTCTTCAATTCCAGGTTGCTTCTCTCCTTGATGAGTTTCCACCCATTGTCGCTTCTTGTCCTGCCTTCAGGCTGCTTTGGGAAATAAACTGCCCCCCCACCCCCCGGTCTTCTTTGGGGCAGCCCTAAACATTCCTTTCGTGCTCTCTCTCTCTCTGACCCGCAGGAGCCGTCAACATCCCGGGGGCCATGCTGGGAATTATCCTTGGCGGTGCCCTCATGAAGAGCTGCCACTTCTCTCTCCAGCAGTCGACGCTCATGTGCATCATCAGCATGGCCTTTTGTGCCATCTTCGACGTCCCCTTACTCTTCATGGGCTGCCCCACCCAGAGGATCGCAGGGCTGGATTACTCCGGAAGGTACTCAAGCTCGGGCGCGGTCTCGAAACAGCATTGTACAGGGTAGTCCTTGACTTCCGGCCACAACTGAGGCCAGAATTTTGGTCGCTGAGCAAGGTGATTGTTACTGAGTCACCTGTATTGCCACGGTTGTTCAGAGGTACGTAAATCGAACCTACGTCCGTCCAGGACTACCTGTATTTAGCACAGGGGCGAGGAAGGGTGGCCCCTTTTGTGACTCGCGGACTTCAACTCCCAGAATTCCCCAGCCAGCCATGCTCAGAATGCCATGCTGGCGGAGGAATTCTGGGAGTTGGCGTCCCCGAGTCATAAAGGGGGCCATTGGGGCTCACCCCTGATTTAGATCAACAAAGCGATCTTGCGCGAACAAATTTTACAAATCAGTCAATCAATAAATTTCAGTTCAGTGGTTTATTTATTTATTTATTTATTTATTTATTTATTAGATTTTTATACCGCCCTTCTCCCAAAGGACTCAGGGCGGTGTACAGCCAACATAAAAACAGTAACAAAATACAATTAAAATAAACAATTAAAAAACTTATTATAAAATTGGCCAAATTTAAAACATATTAAAATTTAAAACCCATTAAAATACATCCAAAAATTTAAAATTTAAGCCAACCCCGCGCGAGTAAATAAATACGTCTTCAGCTCGCGGCGAAAGGTCCGAAGATCAGGCACTTGGCGTAAACCAGGGGGAAATTCATTCCAAAGAGTAGGAGCCCCCACAGAGAAGGCCCTTCCCCTGGGGGCCGCCAGCCGGCATTGTTTGGCGGACGGCACCCTGAGAAGTCCCTCTCTGTGTGAGTGTACGGGTCGGTGGGAGACATAAGGTAACAGCAGGCGGTCCCGTAAGTACCCGGGCCCTAAGCCATGGAGCGCTTTAAAGGTGGTAACCAACACCTTAAAGTGCACCCGAAAGGCCACAGGCAGCCAGTGCAGCCTGCGCAGGAGCCGTGTGCGGCTCCTTCTATAACCCGCGTAGCTGCATTCTGGACTAACTGAAGCCTCCGAGTGCACTTCAAGGGGAGCCCCATGTAGAGAGCATTGCAATAATCCAAGCGAGAGGTAACAAGAGTGTGAGTGACTGTGCATAAGGCATCCTGGTCGAGGAAGGGGTGCAACTGGCGAACCAGGCGAACCTGGTGAAAAGCTCTCCTGGAGACGGTCGTCAAATGGTCTTCAAACGACAGCCGTCCATCCAGGAGAACGCCCAAGTTGCGCACCCTCTCCACTGGGGCCAATGACTCACCCCCAACAGTCAGCTGCAACTGCAGCTGACTGAATCGGGGTGCCGGCATCCACAGCCACTCCGTCTTGGAGGGATTAAGCCTGAGCCTGTTTCTCCCCATCCAGACCCGTACGGCTTCCAAGCACCAGGACAACACTTCGATAGCTTCGTTTGATCGGGTTGATCCCTTGAACCTAGAATACACACAAACACCAAAAGACACATTTTCAAAATGTTGCAACCGACTCCTTTAATGCACACGATAATGGATAATTCATGAGTTTAGAGAATCTTTAGAAAACACCCTGATCACTGGAGAAAAAAAAAAAAAATACAGGCGGTCCTCGACTTACGACCACAATCGAGCCCGATATTGAGTGTTGTTGAGTGAATCATTGGCTAAGGGAGTTTTGCCCCATTTTACGACCTTTCTTGCCACACTTGTTAAGTGAGTCACTGCAGTTGTTCAGTGAGAAATGCCATTGTTAAGTGAATTTGGCTTCCCTGTTGACTTTGCTCGTCCGAAGGTCGCAAAAGGGGATCACGAGAGCCCGGGACACTACGACCGTCATAAACCTGAATCAGTTGCCAAGCGTCTGAATTTTGATCATGTGACCAGGGGGATGCGGACATGAACATAAGTGTGAAAAATGGTCCTAAGTCATTTTTTTCTAGCAACTTCGAATGCTCATTAAATCTGGGATCTCCAACCTTGGCAACTTTAAGCCTGGTGGACTTCAACTCCCAGAATTCCCCAGCCAGCTGGCTGGGGAATTCTGGGAGTTGAAGTCCACCAGGCTTAAAGTTGCCAAGGTTGGAGACCCCTGCACTAAATGAACTGTTTTAAGTCGAGGACTACTTGTAAATCCCTCTGACAGGAATTGTTGAGGGATTGAGCAAATCTCAAAATCTACCTTGAGAAAAGTGTGCTTTGCAGATTAAATCCACTTCAGCTGATACGGTCAATAAATAAAGTTTTTCTTTTTAAGATAATGAGTGGAGCTAATAAAATACGCCCATTGCCATGTGCTAGTGCTCAAAAGCTCAGTTCAGACTATGTGATACCCCATTTCCCCGAAAATAAGACCCAACTGGAAAATAAGCCTTAACATGATTTTTCAGGATGCTTGTAATATAAGCCCTACTCCAAAAATAAGCCCCGGGTCAGATCACCAACCAGAAGTGTATAGTAGTGTATTTCCCCCCAAATAAGACCTAACTGGAAAATAAGCCATAATGTGTCTTTTGAAGCAAAAATTAATACAAGACCCAGTCTTATTTTGGGGAAAACACAGTGTATGTTGGAATTCATTGCTGAAATGTATTTTCAACAACTAGAGTAGTATTCAGTGAGTAGATGGCAGTGTTTACAAGTTTGGATCTATGGTATATACTCTGTGCTCTTTTGGATCAATGGTATATACTCTGTGCTCTTTTGTTCTAAGTAGAATTTCCTGTTTCTTGTTAACAGTAAAACAGTTGAGCAGTAAAGCACATGGTGACGGTGGTGTTATATATAAACAGAATTTATATAGAGATATAGATATAGATATAGATAAAGACATATATATATATATATATATATATATATATATTTCCTCTTTCATAGTTCTGGACCTTGGCAGCTGATTACGTCTTGCAACCGTAAGTGCAATTGTTCGCTCTCCTTTTTCAACCCGGTTTGTGGGCAGGACCGCATGGAATACATCTCCCCTTGCTTTGCGGGCTGCATCAAAATCAACATCAATCCCATCACCAAGGCCATCATGGTATGTAGAAGTTCCCTTTCTGGTTTCTGGTTGGAAAGAAGATTAAAAACAAATGCATCTTTCTTGTATTTACATTTATGTTCATTTAGGGTGTTTTCCTGAAAATAAGACCCGTTGTTGTTGTTGTTGTTGTTGTTGTTGTTGTTTTGCTATCAAAAAGGGCACCTGGTCTTATTTTCGTGGGGTGTATGTCTAATTACTGACGCACCTCGCAACAGCGGCACTAACAGACCCACCCATCAGGATCCCCCTGCCATCTCACTTCTGCGGCCACTTGCCGCCGCTCGTGCGTGTTCTCCCCGGCCTCCATTTTGCTGTCAGAGGCCTTCCGGAAAGCCCTCTGCAGCCAATAACACAGCTCTGGATCCGGAGATCTGTAATTGGCTGCAGAGGGCATTCCGGAAGGCAGTGGTGAAATCTGAACTGGTTTACTACCGGTTTGGTGGCTGTGCATGCTCTCTGCGCACCACACACCAAATGTGAGGTGTGCAAGCGCACACACGCCGTGCATGCCAAAAGAAGGCATGGGAAGGAAGGTCAATAGAACAGCGCACGCGGGGGGGGGGGGTGTGATCAGCTGTGGCGCGGGATCGTCGGAGCCTTTTTAAAAACTTTTTTAAATGCATTTTTTTACTACCTATTCGCCCGAATAGGTAGTAAAAAAAATGCTTTTAAAAGTAAAATAAAAGGCTCTGATGATCGCGCGGCTCAGCTGTGATTGTCAGAGCCTTTTTTTTCCTTTTAAAAGCATTTTAAATGCTTAAAATGCCTACGATTCGGGCGGGAAAAGCGAGCAAACCGGAAAGAAGCGGCAAGCGGGCAAGCGGACGACCGGGCAATTGGGTGGGCATGGGCGGTGGGTGGGGGGAGCAGGGATTTTTGCTACTGAACCTCATTGCTTGGCTGCAGAGGGTCTTCCGGAAGGCCTCTGACGGTGAAATGGAGGCCGGGGATAACATGCACAAGCGGTGGCAAGTGGCCACAGAAGAAGTGGGCACTTCGCGGCAGGTTGCGGCAGGTGCAAGTCGCGGCAGGTATTGGAGTGTGCAAGGCCTGGTAGGTAGGGAAGTTCCACCCCCCACCATTCCCACCCTAGCTTAATTTTTACCTGTGCACCTTGCCCCACCCTCTGCTCCCAAGAATGGGTTGGGTCTTAATTAGGGCTTATTGGGGGGTGGGTAGGGCTTATATAGGGCACACGTGTATCAAGTTACAGCTTACCTTTGGGGTAGGTCCCACATTTGGGGGGAAACACGGTATATATTTCATTTTGGGGAGAAACCCCCTGCAGTCAGTATGGCAGGAGTTTGGACGTTCCAACGACTCCCTTCCTCTCAACCCCAAAATGATCGTTTTGACTGAAGACGTTACTTGGATGAGTAACGCAACGTCTCGGTTTTCATAAACTTCAGTCCAGTTGCCATTATTTAATCTTTTTAGATATTTCTGGCCCGGATGATTGAATCTTCACTTACATATTAAAAAAAAGAAAGGAGCAGAAGGCAGTTGTCAGTAGGTGGGGACAGGATAACGGTCTTCTGGTACTTGGTGGGTTGTCACGGCAAAAAAGGGCTTGACTTATTTTCTAAAAGCACCCAAGAAGCAACGGCTGGAAACTAACCAAAGAGAGAAGCAACCCGGAATTAAGGAGAAAATACTTGACAATTAACCAGTATAACAGCTTGCCACTAGAAGTTGTGGGTGCTTCATCACTGGAAGTTTTTAAGAAGAAACTGGGCAGCCATTTGTCCGGAATCATTTTTATTTTTTTTTTGCATTTTTTATATCCCGCCCTTCTCCGAAGACTCAGGGCGGCTTACACTATGTCAAACAATAGTCTTCATCCATTTGTATATTATATACAAAGTCAACTTATTGCCCCCAACAATCTGGGTCCTCATTTTACCTACCTTATAAAGGATGGAAGGCTGAGTCGACCTTGGGCCTGGTGGGACTTGAACCTGCAATATTGCAAGCAGTTGCTGTTAATAACAGGCTGCATTAGCCTGTTGCGCCACCAGAGGCCCGTGATGGTGAACCTATAGCACGTGGAGCCGTATCGGTGGGCATGTGGGCTTTCTGAGCCCACCAGTTGGCAAACAGGCCATTTCTGGCCTCCAGAGAGCCTCGGGGAAGGTGGGGAGGCAGTTTTTGCCCTCCCCAGGCACCTAGAAAGGCTCTGGAGCCTTGGGAAAGTGAAAAACGGGTCTACCGGGCTGACTGTGCCATCATATGCCAAAAAACAAGGGGAGCGCAGGGGTGTGTGTGTCAGACACACGTGCACATGGGGGGGTCCCATAGAATTATGGGTGAGGGCACACGTGCGTGTGACCCCCCCCCTCCGTGCTCCCCCCACTTTTGGCATATGAGTGGCAAAAAGGTTAGCCATCCCTGATATAGGGTAAAGGTATCCAACCTTAGGACCTTTTAAGATTTGTGGACTTGTGGGACAAAGGCTGGCTGGGGAATTCTGGGAGTTGAAGTCCACAAGTCTTAAAGTTCTTTGTGTCTGGTCTCCTGCTTGAGCAGGGGGTTGGACTAGAAGATCTCCAAGGGTCCCTTCTGTGATTCTGCTGTTCCGCGATTCTTTTCCTGACCTTCTCTGCCTCCGCCGTTCAGAATTACACCGACTGCAACTGCATCATTGTCAACGGTGCCATCGGGTACGCGACGCCGGGCCACTGCGCGACTTCCTGTGCCCACTTCCTGATGCCCTTTGTTCTCATCGCTGCGATCTCCGGATTCTTAGCCAGCCTCTCCCACACGCCAGCCTTCGTGCTGGTGCTCAGGTAGCTGAAGCCGCCAAGCAAGGGGACGTTTGTTTCCTTTATTTATTTGTGCTATGCCTCGATTATCTTTAGAAATAACCCAAGGTGGTGAACGTAGGCAACACACCTTCTGTTGTGTCTTGTCCGCTCTCACCACAGCCGGGGTCTGCTTATCTGCTCCCGAACACGGAGGAATGTATGCCTCCCGGCCCCAGTTCTGGCTCCATGCCCAAGCAGGCTGCAGAGGAGGGAGCATCCCCCGGCCCCAGCCCTGGCTCCATGCCCAGGCAAACGGAGCAGCTAGACCCCTCCCCCTCCTCCACAGCATGTGAGCCTGAGGAAAGTTTACTTCCAACAACAGCTGATTGGAGTGACCCTCGCGTCAGAAGACTGGATAGGCGGAGGCAACAGAAGGAAGGGAGGGGCAGGCCTGGATAAGTGCTGAGTCATGGAGCCACACCCCATGGCCTATATAAAGGATCTGCTTTCTGGCATTCTCTGAGTCAGGCAAAGTCTAAACATATCTTGCTGAAGTCACTTTCTGGTCTCCTGCCTGCCCTGAGGACTTTGCTAGGACTTTGGGCAGAGCTGCAGAGGCAAGCCTGATTCGGATTTCCCTGACCCGGCCGTCAGCGGAGGAGTGGGACACGACACCTTCCTCCTCGGTTTTCCCACAACGACAACCCTGTGAGGTGGGTTGGGCTGAGAGGGAGTGACCGGGGCTTTCGTGTCTGAGGTGGGACTTGAACTCACCGTCTCCTGGAGATTGGCCCAGAGTTACCCAGCCAGCTTTCACTCCTAAGGCAGGACTCGAACTCATAGGCAATGGGGTCGTTTACATCACGGTCTCACTCCCTGAGAAGCTGGCATAGAAACCGTCCCCAAACGGTCCCCAAAGGGCCACCGAAGTCTTTACAGGCCGCCCTGAGGAGCTTCTGGATTAATAGCTGGCAACGATCGGAGCCAGGAAATGGGGGGGAGATCCCCAATGCCCGTGCTTGGGCTCCCTCCTGGCAGTGAGGTCTCCCCTAAAGTTTTGATTCGGCAGAAAGCCAGAAAAAGGGGCATGCATAAATGTGCCTACCATTCCTGTCCTATTGTTCCCTTCATTATATCCAATTAATAAAGTTGATGCATAATTTTAATTTTATATATATATATATATATGTTTTCTGAGGTTTTCACGGGTGTTTGTATGTAGGTCTTTGGTTGTTCGGGTTTTCTCCCGTGTAAAATTGGAAGTGTCTTGGCGACGTTTCAACGAAGTCTCATTCGTCATCTTCAGGCTTCAGCTTCGTGCTTCTGGGAGCAATGATTGATCGCAGCTGTGGAGGAAGGAAGAAACAGCTGCGATCACACATTGCTAGCGAAGCTGAAGCCTGAAGATGACGAATGAGACTTCAAAACGTCGCCAAGACACTTCCATATATATATATATATATATATATATATATATATATATATATATATATATATATATATATATATATATTCTTCAAGATATGCTGTTTTATCTATGACATTTGTTTGTGTATACTGTTGTGACAAAAATAAAAAAATAAAAAAATGGATGGCTGTGGTCATCCAGCTCCTTGTTGTCTCAAAGGTGCTTTTTCAAAAGGCAATGGACTGTTGTTGTTTTTTCTAGAAGGAGGAGGAAAAAGGAGGAGGAAGAGGAGGAGGAGGAGGAAGAGGGAGGAGGAGGAGGAAGAGGGAGGAGGAGAACAGGAGGAAGAGGGAGGACGAGAAGGAGGAGGAAAAAGAAGAAGAAGAGGAGGAAAAAGGAGGAGGGGAAGAGGAGGAGGAGATGGATGGGTGAGGAGGAAGAAGAAGAAGAGGAGGAGAAGAAGGAGGAGGAGAGATGGATGGATGAGGAGAAAGAAGAAGAAGAGGGAGGAGGACGAAGAGGAAGAGGAGGAAGACAGGAGGAGAAGGAAAAAGAAGAAGAGGAGGAGGAAGAAGAAGGAGGAGGAGAAGAGGAGGAAGAGGAAGAGGAGGAAGAGGGAGGAGAAGGAAAAAGAAGAAGAGGAGGGGGAGGGAATTTCACTTCACATCCCAGAAGTTTCATCCATTGTGACAATAAACCATCCAATCCCCATTAACCGGCATCCAGTCAGAACTGATGAAGCTCCTTGGATGTGAAGTGAAAGTTCTTCTTCTCCCTGGAGTAAAAAAGAAAACAGACAGTCCAGTTGCCTTTGTGGGAAGGCGGCTGGTCTTCTTCCAAAGAGGAGAGACCCTCTCTTGGAAAGAGCCACGGATTTCTAGCTCCTCTGAGTCCCACGCTGTTCTTACGCAGAGAAGCCACAGCAAAGGGCGTAAATCTGTCGGGGACAGAGAGCCCCAATATTCCTTCCCCCACCCCCCACCCCCGTGTGCATATTTATTCCCAACCAAATCTTTTTCCTTCGGGGTTTTAGGAGCGTCAAGAGACAAGACAAATCGTTCGCCCTGGGCTTACAATTTCTGCTCCTGAGGGTTCTCGGTGAGTCCACTTGCAAGGCCCGGTTCCGTTGGGAATTCTGGTGCTGAATTTAGCAATCTAAGAAGCAAATTTAGGATTAAACAAATGTGTGAAATTAAAAAAAAAACCACAAATATCAGATCCTTGGCTGGGTTGCTGTTCTCACCCTCCCTCCTCCCAGGGCCTCAGACGTGGCCGGTTCTCTGCCGACTCTCATCTGCCAAGGGGGTCCGTGCGAGGCTCCACCAGGAGGGTCGGAACAGGGGCCAGCAACGCAGCCGGATGAGCCCATGCTAGTTTATCGTCAGGCAACATTGACGGGAACTCGCAGGTCTGAAGGTTTAGGTCCCCGCCATCTCAGTTTGCAGCCCGATCAGTCAGGGTGGGGGCTTCTCTTCCCCTCGTCCCTCAAGGTCATCCCTACATGTCATTGCAACAGCAGGGCACATCTGCCAGCCCTACGTTTCGGTCCCTCCCTTCTTTTCTTCCTTTCTCCCATTCTTCCTTCCTCCCTTCTCTCCCTCCTCCTTCTTCCCTCCCTTTTCCTCCCTCTCTTTCCTCCATCCTTCCTCCCACCCCATCTTCCTCCCTCCTTCTTTCTACTTCCTCCTCCTTCTGTCCCTCCATTCTCCTTTCCTTCCTCCATTCCTCCCTCCCCTCCCTTCTCCTTTCTTCCACCTTTCCTTTCCCTTCTCTTCTCCTTTTCCTTCCCTTTCCTTTCCCTTTCCTTTCTTCCTCCTTTCCTTCCTTCCTTCCTTCCTTCCCTTTTCCTTCCTTCCTTCCTTCCTTCCTTTCCTTCCTTCCTTCCCTTTCCTTCCTTCCCTTTCATTTTCTTCCCTTCCCTTCCCTCCCCTCCCCTCTCCTTTCCTTTCTTCCTCCTTTCCCTTCCTTTCCTTTCCCTTAACACTTCCTTTCCTTCCATTCTTCTTTTCCTTCCCTTCCCCTTTTCCTTTCCTTTCCCTTCACACTCCCTTCCCTTCCCTTTCCCTTCCCTTCCCTTCCCTTCTTCAGTTTCCCTTCCCTCCTAGGATGAGAAAGCAGCAAGGGCTGAGCCCCCCCAGCTGAGTGGATCCGGCCGCCTTCGGCTTCAGCACCTCGGACAGTTCCGGGCCGGGAGAGGCTGGAAGCAAAGGCTGCCTTTTCCCAGCTTAAAGCGGGGGGGGGGGGGGAGTCCCCAGGAGGGAAATGACATTTTAGGAAGAGGGGCAGGAAGAGTGGTGGCTTTCTACCGGTTCGCCCAAAGTGGTGCCGGCGGGAGGCTCCGCCCACTCTGTCATCACGGACGCTCTGCGCATGAGCAGAAGCGCCGCAGGTGAGCAAAGCAAGCGCGCACATGCGCTCCCAGTTCTGAACCGGTAGCGAATCCACTACTGGTCAGGACACCAAAGAGGAGGCCTCCCTCTAGCCGCCTTTCACAGGTTCAGGCAGTTCCTGGAAAAACAAGCATCTGGCAGGGGCAGCAAATGTACAGGGAGTCCTCGACATTCGACCCACAACCAAGCCCCAAGTTTCTGTCTCTAAGTGAGATATTTGTTAACTGAGCTTTGTCCCATTTTACAACCTTTCTTGACACCGTTGTTAAGCGAATCACTGCCGTTGTTCGGATAGTAACACGGTTGTTAAATGAATTCCGGCTTCCCCATTGACTTTGCTCATCGGAAAGTCACCAAAGGGGATCACGTGACACACACACACACCCCGGGACACTGCGACTGTCATAAATATGAATCAGTTGCCAAGCCTCTGGATTCTGATCACGTGACTCTGTGGATGCTGCAACGGTCATTACAGAGGTGGGTTTCAGCAGGTTCTGACCAGTTCTGGAGATCCGGTAATGGAAATTTGGAGTAGTTTGGAGAACCGGTAGTAAAAATTCTGACTGGCCCCTCCCCCATCTATTCTCTGCCTCCCAAGTCCCAGCTGATCGGGAGGAAATGGGGATTTTGCAGTAACCTTCTCCTGCCCCGCCCACCAAGCTATGCCACGCCCACCAAGTCACGCCCACAGAACCGGTAGTAAAAATTCTGACTGGCCCCACCCCCATCTATTCTCTGCCGCCCAAGTCCCAGCTGATTAGGAGGAAATGGGGATTTTGCAGTAACCTTCCCCTGCCACACCCACCAAGCTATACCACGCCCACCAAGCCACGCCCACAGAACCGGTAGTAAAAATTCTGACTGATGCCACGCCCATCTATTCTCTGCCTCCCGAGTCCCAGCTGATCAGGAGGAAAGGAGGATTTTGCAGTAACCTTCCCCTGCCACGCCCACCAAGCTATGCCACGCCCACCAAGCCACGCCCACAGAACCGGTAGTAAAAATTCTGACTGGCCCCGCCCCCATCTATTCTCTGCCTCCCGAATCCCAGCTGATCGGGAGGAAATGAGGATTTTGCAGTAACCTTCCCCTGCCACGCCCACCAAGCCATTCCCATCAAGCCAAGCCACGCCCACCAAGCCACGCCCACAGAACCGGTAGTAAAAAAAAATTGAAACACACCATTGGGTCGTCAGTGTGAAAAATGGTCATAAGTCACTTTTTTACAGTGCCGTTGTAACTTTGAATGGTCACTAAATGAACTGTCATAAGTCAAGGACTATCTATCTATCTATCTACATGCTTTGTTTCTTTCTCAGCCTGGTTGCCTGCGCCCGTGATCTACGGCAGTGCCATCGATACAACCTGTCTCCTGTGGCAATATAAGTGCAAAAAGAGAGCAGGCTGCCGATACTACAACCACACAGCCTTCCGCCAAAGGTAACTCCTCTTCCGTTGCCCAATCCAGGCCTCCTTTCCTTGTCTTACTGGACAACCGGACTTTAGCTGGCCCTGCGCAGGACCGAGGAGATATGCAGCATGCAAAGGATCTTGGTTTGTGCAGGGGAAGTTCTGTGCAGCAGAACTGGGGATGGAGTCAAAAGAGGCAACAGCCTAGAATTTGTACATAGTCACAAACTAAGTCCAGGGGAACCAGCGGAACGCCTTGCCTCCAGAAGTTGTGGCTGCTCCATCACTGGAGGTGTCATGTCCCACTCCCACTCCGACGAACGGGTCAAGGAAGTCCGTAACAAACTTGGCAACGAAGCCTCTGCAGCTTGCCAAGTTCCTTCGAGGTTTATCAGGGCAGGCAGGAGTCCAAGTTGTGACTTCAGCGATAGGGTCCGATATCAGCCAACTAGATAAGACTTTGCTTGACTCAAGGTTGGAATGCCAAAAGCAGGTCCTTTATATAGGCTGTGGGGTGTGGCTCCATGACTCAGCATTTATCCAGGCCTGCCCCACCCTTCCTTCTGCTGGCGTCGCCTCTCAGATCTCCAGAAGCGAGGGTCCTCCCACTGTGAATTGTCTTCCGCTGGATCTGCTGTCAGCGTCTGGGAAAGGGAAGGGTCAGAGGGAGTAGGCCCGGGTAATTCCACCACCTGGCTGGCTTCCTGCTCTGAAGGCTGAGCCAAAGGAACACACACTGCATGAGTGAAGTTTATTGGGTTTCTCCTTTCACTCCTGGAATCCTCTCCAGGCATGGGGCCAGGGCCGGGGGCTGGAGTCATGACGGGCCGTTCATCTTCATTATCAGACTCGGAGTCTGATAAAAGGCCCGATTGGAGACGGGAGGGGCCCGGCTGAGGAGAGGAGGGAGGACGAGTCACAACAGGAGGTTTTTAAGAAGAGACTGGACAGCCATTTGCCTGGATTGGTAGAGAGTCTCCTGTCTCGAGCAGGGGGTTGGACTAGAACAGGGGTCGGCAACCTGCGGCTCTGGAGCCGCATGTGGCTCCTTCATCCCTCTGCTGCGGCTCCCTTTCACCGATCGGCTCCACAATTGACAGATAGAGGAAAAAGGATGCTGTGCTAGGAGGAGACTCTATGGTGGGGGGAACTGGACTTCCACTCGGCTCCGGAATTGAACGGGGGGGCTTCCGGTTAGGACTTTTGTGGCTCTTTGAGTGTTTAAGGTTGCCGACTCCTGGAGTACAAGAAGGAGTGCAGAGAAGAGCAACAAAGGTGATCAGGGGTCTGGAGGCTAAATCGTGGCTAAGGGAACTAGGTACATTCAGCCTAACGAAGGGAAGGCTTAGGGGAGACCTGACAGCCATCTTCCAATCCATGATGGGATGTCATAGAGAAGACAGGGTCGGTTTATTCTCTGTAGCCCCTGAGGTAGGACGAGAATCCATGGGCAGAACATCATTAGAGAGAGAGAGAGAGACAACCTGGAACTAAGGAGGACTTTCCTGACAGTGGAACTGCTTGCCACCAGAAGTTGTAGAAGCTTTCAAGAAGAGATTGGACAGCCACTTGTCTGGAACGGGATAGGGTCTCCTTGCTTGTGCAGGGGGTTGGACTAGAAGACCTCCGAGGTCTCTTCCAATTCTGTGATTTAACCCCCTTGGAATTGCCTGGATCTAACTCCTGGCAGGTTCTAAGTATTTAAAAAAAAAAAGCGTAGGCTTTTTAGGAATGAAGCCGTTTAATCAGACTTTCACGTGTGGACCTGATCTTTCGAACCTGACAGTTGGGGCCTCAAAGAAGGAACGGGAGATTTATGCGCTGCCTCTCAGATGCATTTTTCCTGGCCTTCTGGAGCCACCAAGGTCATCGAAATTCCGTAATCTCTTAAATGATTTGTTTAAAAAATGGTCTTTCGAACAATTGTTAATTCTAAGCTGTTCAAATTATTTCAAGTCATAATAATAATAATAATAATAATAATAATAATAATAATAATAATAAGAAGAAGAAGAAGAAGAAGAAGAAGAAGAACAACAACAACAACAACAACAACAACAACAACATAGTTATCTCGTTTGCTGTGTATACTGTCATTTTGTGTAAATATAATAATTTGAAGAAAAAGAACTGGAAAAACTCACGAAATATCGCATATACGGTTATGGAAGAAACATGTAACATTGATACCCATGGTCATCGGGGCACTTGGCACCATGTCCAAAAATTTTACAAAACACATTAAGAAATCGCACCTTCCTGCAATAACAGCAGCGGAATTGCAAAAAACTGCGCTACTCGGAACATCATGGCTTAGGACCGGGATACCTTCGAGACCGCCTTCTGCCGCCGATTGCCTCCCAACGACCTGTGCGCTCCCACAGAGCGGGCCTCCTCAGGGTGCCGTCGACCAAACAATGTAGGTTGGCGACCCCCAGGGGGAGGGCCTTCTCTGTGGCGGCACCAGCCCTGTGGAACGAGCTTCCTCCGGGATTACGACAATTCCCCGACCTCCGGACCTTCAGACGTGAACTGAAGACTCTATTATTTCAGCGCGCTGGACTAGCCTAAGAATAAAATGTTTTAACTAAATTTTAAGGGTTTTTTAATGGGTTTTTTAATCGTTTTTAGTGATTTGGCTATGATAATATTTAGTTTTAACTGGTTTTTAATGCTTATTTATTATATTGTTTTTTAATATGCCTATGAACCGCCCTGAGTCCTACGGGAGATGGTGCGGTATAAAAGTATGATTAATAAAATAAATAAATAAATACTTCTTAAGAAGATACTTGGTTGATATCTAGGATGCTGGCAGCAACCCGTATCAATGGTATTTATGGCACATCTTTAAATGTTCAGTTGACTGAGTTTCATGTTTATTGAATAAAACAAACAAACAAACAAACAAACAACAACAACAACAATAATAATCATAAACAGCTGCCACTTTTAATTCACCCACTTTCAAACCGAGTTGGAAGTACAACCATTCATTTAGTGACCGTTTGAAGTTAAGCAGTAGTCAGTTTGGCAACAGGCAGGGATTTATGACGGTTGCAGCTTTCCAGGGTCACATGATCCCCTTTTGTGACCTTCCCAGGCAGAGTCCAACAAGCAAAGACAAATGGGGGATGCTGCATTCGTTTAATGACCACATGATTCACTTAACAACCATGGCAAAAAAAGTCGTAAAATTGGACGTGACTCACCCAATGACTGCCTTGCTCCCAGACTGAAATGCTGGTCTCAGTTCTGGTCATAATTCAAGGACTAACTGTATTTAGATCAACAAGCCAATCTCAAGCCGATCAATTTTATAAACAGATAAATTGATTTCAGATCTGCGTTTCAGCCTTTGAACCTGGAATGCATTTCAGAATGTTGCGGCCAAGTCCTTAAGGCACACAATAATGTGCTGTAAATGTTGTACCTTGATGAAGGTATCTTTTCTTTTATGTACACTGAAAGCTTATGCACCAAGACAAATTCCTTGTGTGTCCAATCACACCTGGCCAATAAAAAATTCTATTCTATTCTATTCTATTCTAATGGATGATTGAGGAGTTTAGAGAGAGAGTTTACAAAAAAACACACGGGAGGAAAAACAGGCACAAAATCGGAATTTCCCAAGGAAAAATTGATGAAGGCGTGCAAAGAACCGGGATCAGGGGTGAAATCCAGCAGGTTCTGACAGGTTCTGGAGAACCGGTAGCGGAAATTTTGAGTGGTTCAGAGAACCAGCAAATGCCACTTCTGGCTGGCCCCAGAGTGGGGAGGGAATGGAGATTTTGCAATATCCTTCCCCCTGGAGTGGGGAGGGAATGGGGATTTTGCAGTATCCTTCCCCCTGGAGTGGGGAGGGAATGGGGATTTTGCAGTATCCTGCCCCTGCCACGCCCACCAAGCCACGCTCACCAAGCCACACCATACCCACCAAGCCACACCCACAGAACCAGTAGTAAAAAAAATTGAATTTCACACTGACCGGGATGACAAAAATGCTCCCCCCCCCCCATTTAATATTCTTAAAAAACAGAGGGAGAAATGAAATTTGCACTTATTAAGACAGGATTTTAGGCGTCTTGCTAACTGCAAGCGAGGGAAGCTGTTTCAAATGACTCTCTGTTTTTCGTCCTCTCGCAGGTTTGTGGGCATCCAGCTTTTATTCGAAATCTGCTGTTTCCTGTCCTTCTGCATCGTCTATGTCCTCCTCATTCGAAAGGAGGACCAAGAGGAGGGAGAGGAAGAAAACCAGGGAGCTTCCCCAAAACCCACCAGTTAATCATATCCTGGATATTATATGGGGATCAGCCCTCTCTCTAGGTTTTGGCTCGGCCAAATGAATGGAAATCGGATCGCTTGGCAGGAACCGGAGTGAAACTAGGATGAAACTGAGGACTGCCCTGCGCCGAGATCCAATTTGGACCTCTTCTATATTTCTATATTTCTTTTTGTGACCCTTTTTTTCTTTCCCTTTTTCTCTTTCCTTCCTTCCTTCCTTCCTTCCTTCCTTCCTTCCTTCCTTCCTTCCTTCCTTCCTTCCTTCCTTTTCTCTTTTGTACATGAGACTTGCCCGTCTGCCATATGCTGTAGGGCAAAATAGAAATAAATGCGTAATTTGACCATCTGGTGAGCTGCATCGGCCAACCTATTGTAGCCATTGCAAACCGCAGAGGCTTAAGTAAGTTTCTTTCCCCCAAAGTGGTCATGGTCCATTCTGGGAGTCCCAGAGAAACCCTGGAATTGGGGGGAGGAGCCACTGTTGAGAACGCTCCTGTTGTGTCCTCCTCGCCTCCGTCCGAGCGATGGCTTAATTAGCCGGCTCTTATCAGCTCTGGCAGCAAAAGAGCCAGCGTCTGCCAAGAGCCCTCGATAGCTGCCAAGACGCTGGTGAGTCACAACCTTCAGCTCTAGTCAATCCGTGGATTTGCCTGATACAAAGAGACACACCAGCTCTTGCTGCCTTTTATATCCTGTGGGGTGTGGCTCCATGACTCAGCACTTCCTAGGCCTGCCCCTCCCCTGCTTCTGTCGTTCCCTTCTCTCCTGCCTACGAAACCTGGGATTGAGCCAAGCCTGATTGCTGTCAGCTGGGTCTGCAGGCGTGGCCTGGGGGGGGAAGAGTCAGGAGAAGGAGGCCTCGTTATCTCTTTCGCTTGGCCTGCTTCTGGCTCCTGGAGCTGATCCAGGGAGGCCAGTGCTTCCGAGATAAGTCCTGACGGCCCTTCTCCCTCACTGTCCAAATCACTTTCTGGCAGCAGGCCCGGCTCCAAGGCACTTTTGGGCATGGGGCCAGGTTCGGGGGCGGGAGCCACAACAGCTCCCTTCCAATAGGATCCCTTGTTCTTTGCCACTGGGGATGAGGGGCGTTGAGTGGGAGGGAGGAGCCCACCTATTTCAAACTCATAAATGTCCTCCAAGCTTTGAAGGTGCTGTGGCCTAGTGGGCTCCTGGCCAAAGCATCACCCTTTGGGCTGCTTGGTTTCCTTGGTTTCGCTCCAAACTCCATCAAGGACTACAGAGAAGTCACGGATCTCCTAGGCTTCTAGGCTGACCCACATGGGCCAACACTCACCTTCCCAAGCCTCCTGATTTTGAGTCGGCTCACCTGCACAGGCTGTCCTTGGGACATGCCCCTGGTTTCTCCTGGAGCCTGGTGGAACGTTACCCAACGCAGGTGAAGAAAGAGGATTGGAGGAACCGACTGAAGAGAATATTTGTAGCTCAGGATGGTGTTCTCTGAGCTTGGCGGTTTTCTTGCAGATGTTTGATTACCCAACTGGGGAACATCATCAGTGCTGGAAGGGAGGGGGGTTTGCAGGGAGGAAAAAGAGGGAGGAGGAGGAGGAAGAGGAGGAGAAAGATGACTGTGAGGTCCTTGATGTTCTCTGAGTTGGTTGTTTTCTTGCAGACATCTCATGTCCCAATTAAGGACATCATCAGTGCTAGAAGGAAGTAAGATTTGTGGAGTGGAGGAGGGAGGAGGAGGAGAACTATGGGGTTGTTGATACTCTCTGAGTTGGTTGTTTTCTTGCAGACATTTTATGACCCAGCTAGGTCACATCATCAATGCTAGAAGGGAATGGTGTTCGTAGAGAGGAGGAAGGGAGGATTGTGGGCTCCTTGGGGCTCTCTGAGCTTGATGGTTTTCTTGCAGACGTTTCATAACCCAACTTTAGAACATCATCAGTGCTGGAAGGGAGTGGGATTTACAGAGAGGAGGAGGAGGAGGAGGAAGACTGTGGGGTTTCTGGTGCTCTCTGAGCTTGGTGGTTTTCTTGCCCATGTGTCATTACCTGTTGTGTCTCGTCCGATCTCACCACAGCCGGGGCCTTCTTATCTGCTTCCGAACACGGAGGAATGTCCTAGTATGCCTCCCGGCCCCAGCCCTGGCTCCATGCCCAGGCAAACGGAGCAACTAGACCCCTCCCCCTCCTCCACAGCATGTGAGCCTGAGGGAGGTCAATTACCAACAGCTGCCGATTGGAGTGACCCTCGCATCAGAAGACTTCATAGGCGGAGGCAACAGAAGGAAGGGAGGGGCAGGCCTGGATAAGTGCTGAGTCATGGAACCACACCCCATGGCCTATATAAAGGATCTGCTTTCTGGCATTCTCTGAGTCAGGCAAAGTCTAAACATGTCTTGCTGAAGTCACTTTCTGGTCTCCTGCCTGCCCTGAGGACTTTGCTAGGACTTTGGGCAGAGCTGCAGAGGCACGCCTGATTCGGATTTCCCTGACCCGGCCGTCAGCGGAGGAGTGGGACACGACATTACCCAACTGTGGGGTCCTTGGTGCTCTATGTTATTTTCTTGCAGACTTTTCATTGGGAGTGGGGTTTGCAGGGAGGAAGAGGAGTTGGATGGGGAGGAGGAAGAGGAGGACTGGGGGGGGTCCTTGGTGCTCTCTGCGCTTGTTTTCTCGCGGACATTTCATGACCCAACTACGTAACATCATCAGAGCTAGTGCGTGTGGGATTTGCTCCCTACTACCATAAAACACCCGCAAGCACGGATGATGTTCCTTAGTTGGGTCATGAAAAGTCTGCAAGAAAACCACCCAGCTCAGAGACCCCACAGTTCAACCCTGAGCTACAAATCTTCCCTTCAGTTAATGGCAGCAGGGTGTTATTTTTTCCCCCCCCCGTTCTGGCTGTTGCCTGAAAAATCAGGCCTGGTTTAATATCTGCAGCGATTCCATTGTCATTTCTGCCTCTTCCGAAGAGCAGCTGCTGCCTTTGAAATGGTCCTGTTGCAAGTCTGTGGAATCCGGCATTAAACTGCCAAGGCAGCTACCCTTCACAAAATCGGCACAGTAATTTCGGAAAAGACCTGGAACCCTTCGCTTTGTCATTCAGCTCTGGGCTTTACAAAGAGGAATCGAATGCACACGTAAATCTTGCCCATTGCAATTTGCATCTTGCCGGCTTCCAAGGAATCCAAAGCTCCAAAGCTGCCCGGGAAAAATGGATCATAGACAATTCGGTCAGAAATAATGGAGAGGGCGTGGTTCTGCCCTCTAACTATAATATTCAGAATATGAATAGAAGAGAATCTGTGTAGCTCAGGGTTGATCTGTGGGCTACCTTGGTGCTCTCTGAGTTTAGTGGTTTTCTTTTTTTCTTTTTATTCGCATTTATACCCCGCCCTTCTCCGAAGACTCAGGACGGCTTACACTATGTTAGCAATAGTCTTCATCCTATTTGTATATTTTTTACAAAGTCAACTTATTGCCCCCAACAATCTGGGTCCTCATTTTCCCTACCTTATAAAGGGTGGAAGGCTGAGTCAACCTTGGGCCTGGTGGGACTTGAACCTGCAGTAATTGCAGGCAGCTGCTGTTAATAACAGACTGCATTAGTCCGTTGAGCCACAAGAGGCCCTTCTTTCATGACCCAACTAGGGAACATCATCAGTGTCACAAGGGAATGGGGGAGGAGGAGAACTGCTGGGTCCTTGGTGCTCTCTGAGGTTGGAAGTTTCCTTGCAGACCTTTCATGACCCAACTAAGGAATATCATCAGTGCTAGTTGGGAGTGGGGTTTGCTCTCCTTTTATATACTAGTGGCTTGCCATGTCAATGTATATATCCCAATAAGTTTCTTGATTGGTTTGAGGGGCTGCCCCAAAGAAGAATTTTTTTTTAAAATTTACATTTATATCCCGCCCTTCTCCGAAGACTCAGGGCGGCTTACAGTGTATAAGGCAATAGTCTCATTCTATTTGTATATTTACAAAGTCAACTTATTGCCCCCCCCCAACAATCTGGGTCCTCATTTTACCTACCTTATAAAGGATGGAAGGCTGAGTCAACCTCGGGCCTGGTGGGACTAGAACCTGCAGTAATTGCAGGCAGCTGTGTTTTAATAACAGGCTTCTTACAGCCTGAGCCACACCGCGGCCCTAAAAATCTCCAAAGCACCTGAAGGCAGGACAAGAAGCAAGTAAACTAATCAAGGAGAGAAGCAACTTAGAACTAAGGAGAAATTTCCTGACAGTGAGGACAATTAATAAGCGGAACAACTTGCCCCCCAGAAGTTGTGAATTCTCCAACACTGGAAATTTCTAACAAAATGTTGGCTAACCATCTGTCTGAAGTGGTGTAGGGTCTCCTGCCTGGGCAGGTGGTTGGACTTGATGACCTCCAAGGTCCCCTTTCCAACGCTGTTAATTTGTTACCTCCAAGGTCCCTTCCAACTCTATTCTATTCTATTCCAGTAAAAACAGAGGACTAAGAGAATTGGAGACAATTACCATCGTGGGCCCCGTCCTTTTAACTTCTGCCCCCCGCCCCATAAGCTTTTATGCTTTTTCCTTCCTTCCAGCTGGTTTCTGCAGAGGAAGAGACAAGGGGGGGGAAAAAATGTCTTTAAATGCATGCAGAATTTATATCTCCGCTGCCCAAGAGCTGCCTCTGATCTTTGGACCAGATCAACTGAGATTTCTGGGCAGGAAAACAGTATCTGCAGCAGAGAGAGAGAGAGAAGCATCTGAGCTGTGGCCTTTGGAGAGATCAGAGAAATGAAAATTTGCCGGGGTGGAGATGGGGGCAGAAGAGTTTCGCAAATTTAGTTACCGAGAATTCAGCCCAGGCGCCCTTTGGAGGCTGATAAAGAGAACTTGGGAGAACAAAGTAACCCCCAAAACTTCTGCGACTCCTCGTGAGATCAAAAAGGACGTCCCTTGATGCTCTTGTCTCATTAATCTCTTTACAGTAAATCGTCAGCCCGCTTCTAATGGGGAGCCTGACTAATTAAAACTCCCCTTCTCCGATCCATTAATTGACAAATGCATCAATTAAAATCTAACGACTCTGTTTTGCAACCTTACCGAAGAGTCCTAGAGGTCTCTTTGGAAAAGGATGCCTTGCGGAGTTCTGCCGGAGAATAAAAAGCCCAGGTGGTCCTCAATTTATGACGGCAACCATCATCATCTTTTAATGACCCCGTAATCCCTTGAAGTGTGGAGTCGGGGCAACTGAATGGAGCCGAGTGTTTACTGGCCGGATGCCTTTCCTATTGCCAGTGCGGAGTTTTGTTCAGCAGATAATATTCTCAATGTGCTCAGAGAGAGAGAAATATCTGCCTCTACCTAGGATCGAACTCACAGCCTCCTGACTGTGAGGCGAGAGCTCCTCCTCTAGGCCACCGCAACACTCGACTTATGACCACAATGGAGCCCCAACATTTCTGTTGTTAAGCAAGACATTTGTTAAAGGAATCCCATTGTACGACCTTTCTTGCTACAGTTATTAAACGAATCACTGCGGTTGTTAAGTTAGGAACATGGTTGTTAAGCGAATGACTTTGCTTATCGGAAGGTCCCAGAAGGGGATCACCGCATCCGTCATAAATACGAGTCCGTTGCCAAGCATCTTGAATTTTGATCACGTGACCATGGGGATGCTGCAATGGTCGTAAGCGTGAAAAACGGTCGTAAGTCACTTTTTTCAGTGCCGTTGTAACTTTGAAGGGTCATTAAATGAACTGTTGTAAGTTGAGGACTATTTGTATTACAGAGAAGGGAAATGAAACCATCCGGCCTCGAGTGACTTCAAAAACAGAGAACCAAGTCAGTGCCAACGTTCATTTGTGTTATTGTGTTATCCCATTTTGGAGCTTCACACAAACCAAAGAATCATAAGCTAACAAGATGGACTTTCATGAGAACTACGAAATGCACCCAGATTAAATCCACTCATCACAGTTCAGCTTAACCAAGCAGTTGCTTGCTGAACAGGTGCTAAAGCTCTTGAGTTTTGTTGTGCAACTATTGCCAGTTGGTCAATATACAAAAAAAAAAAATGACCTGTAATTTATGACCCATAATTTGTGGGCTCCTTGGTACTCTCTGAGCTTGGTTGTTTTCTTGCAAATGTGTCGTGACCCATCAGTGCTAGAAAAGAGTGGGGTTTATGGGGAGGAGAAGGAAGCCTGTGGGGTCCTTGGTCCTCTCTTGAGCTTGCAGATGTTTTGTGACCCAGCTACGTAACATCATCAGTGCTAGGAACGGGTGGGGTTTGTGGAGGATGAGATGGAGGAGCAGGAGGACTTTTTCATGACTCAAAAAGGTAACTTCATTGGGGCTAAAAGAGAGTGGGGTTTGTGGAGAGGAGGAGGAGGAGGAGCAAATGTTTTGTATGCTCTGGTTAGTAGTGTAATCTTACCGGAGAAGAAGCTATGCAAGATTAGGTTTACAACTCTTAGTGCCTTTTTGGCAACATTGTTACAGTGGGTTTTGGCACTTCAATCATTTGATATGAGTACTCCAAGGTCTTTGACACAGTGACGGTCATCTACAAGGCCATGTCCACTTAGCTTGTATTTGTTAACTTTCTAAGCAGTTCGGAGAACTGGTTGTTGGAAGAAATCTTATTTTGTTTTTTTCCACTTTCCAGGGCTAATCCTGTAAGGAAGGCAGGAAGGCAACATTCTGGTGGTATTTCTAGCCTCATCTTTATTGCCCTGCTTACAGAAACTGCCTCCCTGGTTTAGCCCTTATTACATTGTAACCGCTAAGGCGAAGCTAAGGCGAAGCGCCCATCTATCTGAATGCCGTTGAGTTGGCCACGCCCACATGGTCACATGACCACCCTGCCACACCTACCCAGCTGGTCATTAGGGCAGAGAACCGGTTGTTAAATTATTTGAATCCCACCACTGCCTATGATTCTATGTTAAATAAGTCCTTGAATGATTTGTAGGACATATACAGCCTCTAAGATGAGTTAGCTCCTCATTAGGAATGATTTGATAGGAGTCTTCCAATATTTGAGGGGCTGCCCCAAAGAAGAGGGGGGTCTGGAAGTCGAAGTCCGTCCCTCTTAAAGTTGCAAAGGCTGAGAAATATTGCCCTAGATCAGGGGTGTCAAACTCGATTTCATTGGGGGTCCCATCAGGGTTGTGTTTGACCTTGGGGGCTGGGGGGGGCATTGCCAAGGTGGGCGTGGCCAGCTTGACATCTGGTTTTGGCTGCGACGGCCTCCTGCAGTTTGACACCCCTGCCCTAGATTGTAGGAAGACACGGAAAACTTTTCCCCTATATATCTCCCCTTTTTCCTGTAAATCCTGGGGTGTCCGTTCGGCCAATATTCCCACGGACAAGAGTCAGGCGACGTGAAACATCGCCACACCAAAGGAGTCCGAGAAAGCGATGGGGACTGTGAATTTTTCATCTCTTTCCCGGCCTTGTTCGCTGATCTCTTTACAAGCTTCCCGTCGTTGGGCGTTGGACGAGCAGACTTGGGTCCTCAAGAGATAGGAGGGGGCTTCTCTTAAAGGATGGCCAAGGGGGGCTGCATTTGATTAAAACGGGCGACTGGCTGCAGATGATTAGATTAAATCAATTAACAGGGGGATTCATTTCTGGCAAAGGACCAAGCGTTCTGTTGCAAACTCTATTTTATTTTTATTTATTTATTTTGTCACAACAGAATATATAAGCATAAGCACGAAATAACTATACTACATATAAGCATATATATAAGCATAAGTATGTAATAACTATATTAATTGGATATAACGAAAAGAAACAATAGGACAGGAACAATAGGCACATTTGTGCTCTTATGTACACCCCTTACAGACCTCTTAGGAATGGGGCGAGGTCAATAGTAGACAGTTTTTGGTTGAAGCTTTGGGGATTTTGGGAAGAAACCACAGAGTCAGGTAGCGTATTCCAAGCATTAACAACTCTGTTACTGAAGTCGTATTTTCTGCAATCCAGATTGGAGCGGTTCACATTAAGCTTAAATCTAGTGTGTGCTCGTGTATTGTTGCAACTGAAGCTGAAGTAGTCTTCGACAGGAAGGACATTGCAATAGATGATTCTATGAGTTAAACTCAGGTCATGTCGCAGGCGGCGAAGTTCTAAATTTTCTGCATCTTTTTTCTAACTCTGCGTGCGGCCAGGAGAGAAATGCCGGTCCAGTTCACCACCACCGTTTTTGCACAGATGATCCTTCGTGTTGCAGAAAGGAAAAACATTCATTTCACTCTTGCCATGCTCCTTGTCACCCTTGCCATCATCCACATCAACCCCTAGCCTCGGTCATCCCTGACCAGTCAGTGAATCTCTGTTCAGGAAACCAAGGACCACCTGCTTAACTGTTTAAGTGGCCCAAAAAACCAAGGCAATCCTAAACTGCATTGACAGAGGGATACAATCAAGATCAGGGGAGGTATTAATACCACTCTATAAAGCCTTAGTAAGGCCACACCTAAAGTACTGCATCCAGTTTTGGTCACCACACTGTAAAAAAAGCTGTGGAGATTCTAGAAAGAGTGCAGAGAAGAGCAACCAGGATGATGAGGGGACTGGAGAATAAAACATAGGATGAACAATTGCAGGAACTGGGCCTGGCTAGTCTAGTGAAGAGAAGGACCAGGGGAGACAGGATAGCAGTGGTCCAATATTTGAGGGAGGGGCTGCCACAGAGAGGAAGAAGGGGGTCAAGCTAGTCTCCAAAGCACCCGAAGGCTAGACAAGGAATAATGGATGGAAACTGATCAAGCAGAGATTCAACCTGGAAATAAGGAGGAATTTTCTGACAATGAGAACCATCAACCGAAGGAACAGAAGTTGCCTTAGGAAGTTGTGGGAGCTTCATCACTGGAGGCTTTCAAGGAGAGACTGGTCTGCCCTCTGTCAGAAATGATGTAAGGTCTCCTGCTTCGGTGGGGGGGTTGAACTAGATGACCTCCAAAGTCCCTCCCAACTCTGTTATTCTATATTCAGTGGAACAACTTGCCTTCAGAAGTTATGGGAGCTTCCTCACTAGAAGCTTTCAAGCAGAGACTGGACTGCCATCTGTCAGAAAGGGTGTAGGGTCTCCTGCTTGGGCAGGGGGTTGGACTAGATGACCACCAAGGTCCCTTCCAACTCTATGAATCTGTAAAACGTCTGTAAAACTTTTGCAGCTAAGTTTGAGCCCTTGACTGAAACTGTTGTCAGGACTGAACCGTTTTGCTTCTTCGAAACCTTAACGCTTTTCAACTTGCCAATGAACTTGGGGGAAGGAAGGGGGGGAAACCTAACAATGAGAACGTGTGCGTGGACCGAGGGAGCCTGTGCAACCATCAAGGACACCACTGCAGATGCTTGAGAAAGAGATGGATTGTTCCCATAACAAAAGGACGTCTCATAATTGGACGATGTGCTCACAGAAGCATATATTACTCCCCTCAACAAAGAGAAGCAAGAGATGGTCAAATTGATTCTTTTATCCAAAGAAGAGACTATATTTATCTTTGTTTCTATGCTGAAATTGCTTCTGGCTTTTGTGCTTGTAATGGGGGGGAAAAATGAAACTTTGATTTTGTTTTTTGTTAGCTAGATAGTTTTATTGTTCTAGAAATGATTTAACATAACATAACATAACATAACATAACATAACATAACATAACATAACATAACATAACATAACATAACATAACATAACATAACATAACATAACATAACAACATAACATAACATAACATAACATCAGAGTTGGAAGGGACCTTGGAGGCCTTCTAGTCCAACCCCCTGCCCAGGCAGGAAACCCTACATCATCTCAGTCAGATGGTTATCCAACATCTTCTTAAAAATTTCCAGTGTTGGAGCATTCACAACTTCTGCAGGCAAGTCGTTCCACTTATTGATTATTCTAACTGTCAGGAAATTTCTCCTTAGTTCTAAGTTGCTTCTCTCCTTGATTAGTTTACACCCATTGCTTCTTGTTCTACCCTCAGACGTAGAACTTGCACATACTGTTGTGTAAAAGCAAAAAGTTGTGGTTGTAGTTATGTTCTACTGTGCTAAAGAGAGTCGGAAGTGGGTGCCTTTTTCATCAAAACGACGCTCTAGAGCACTGCACACCAGAACAACTAGACACAAGAACAGTTTTTCCCCGAAGGCCATCACTCTGCTAAACAAATAATTCCCTCAACACTGTCAGACTATTTACTGAATCTGCACTTCTATTAATCTTCTCATTGTTTTCATCACCAATCTCTTTCCACTTATGACTGTATGACTATAACATTTTGTTGCTATCATTAAGGGTTAAATTGTACCCTATGATCATCATTTGTGTGGTAAATGTTGTACCTTGATGAAGGTATTTTTTTTTCTTTTATGTACACTGAGAGCAGATGCACCAAGACAAATTCCTTGTGTGTCCAATCACACTTGGCCAATAAAAAATTCTATTCTATTCTATTCTGTGCTAAAGAGAGTCAGAAGTGGGTGCCTTTTTCTTTCCTTTTCCCCCCTTTACACTATATTTCTTTTCCCTCCCCCTCCTCTTAGTTTTCCACTACTTTTTTATTTTTCTTTGTATTTTATATTTTGAAAAGCCAATTAAAAATCATATATAACACAACATAACATAACATAACAACAGAGTTGGAAGGGACCTTGGAGGTCTTCTAGTCCAACCCCCTGCCCAGGCAGGAAACCCTACACCATCTCAGTCAGATGGTTATCTAACATTTCCTTAAAAATTTCCAATGTTGGAGCATTCACAACTTCTGGTGGCAAGTCGTTCCACTGACTAATTGTTCTAACTGTCAGGAAATTTCTCCTTAGTTCTAGGTTGCTTCTTTCCTTGATGAGTTTCCACCCATTGCTTCTTGTTCTACCCTCAGGTGCTTTGGAGAATAGCTTGACTCCCTCTTCTTTGGGGCAACCCCTGAAATATTGGAAGACTGCTATCATGTCTCCCCTGGTCCTTCTTTTCATTAAACTAGACATACCCAGTTCCTGCAACCGTTCTTCATATGTTTTAGCCTCCAGTCCCCTAATCCTCTTGGTTGCTCTTCTCTGCACTCTTTCTAGAGTCTCAACATCTTTTTTACATCGTGGCGACCAAAACTGGATGCAATATTCCAAGTGTGGCCTTACCAAGGCATTATAAAGTGGTACTAACACTTCACGTGATCTTGATTCTATCCCTCTGTTTATGCAGCCCAGAACTGTGTTGGCTTTTTTAACAGCTGCTGCACACTGCTGGCTCATATCTAAATGGTTATCCACTAGGACTCCAAGATCCCTCTCACAGGTACTACTATTGAGCAAGGTACCACATATACGGTACTGGTGCATTTTGTTTTTTTGGCCTAAATGTAGAACCTTACTTTTTTCACTGTTGAATTTCATTTTGTTAGATAGCGCCCAATGTTCAAGTCTGTCAAGATCTTTCTGTAACTTGAGCCTATCTTCTGGAGTGTTGGCTATTCCTGCCAGCTTGGTGTCATCTGCAAATTTGATGAGTTCCCCATCTATCCCCTTGTCCAAGTCATTGATGAAGATGTTGAAGAGTACTGGGCCTAAAAAAAAAAAAAGCCAATTAAAAATCATATATATATATATTTATTCGGGTTTTCTCCCGCGTAAAATTGGAAGTGTCTTGGCGACGTTTCGACGAAGTCTCATTCGTCATCTTCAGGCTTCAGCTTCGTGATTCTGGGAGCAATGTGTGATTGCAGCTGTTTCTAACAAACCTGACACTTCCAATTTTACGCGGGAAAAAACCCGAATAACCAAAGACCTACATACAAACACCCGCGAAAACCTCAGAAAACACACACACACACACACACACATATATATATATATACACACACACACACAACGTGCTCACCCAGGAGTGGAGGGAAAAGGGAAGCTATTGTTTAACTGAACAAACCTTTGTGGAAGAAAACCAGAGCTGGTTTTTGATGCTTCAGTTCCAAAATGGTGCATCCAATAAAGTTTTACTTTTGGGAATTCAAAGCTCCTGAGAGTGTTCCCTTATTTTGGGTTCTCTAGTCGGACAGTGGACTGAAACTGATTAATTGCACATCTCGATAGGAATCTGGTAATAGCATCAAAATCACCGTAGTATGGCTTTGGGGAAGCTAAGGGGAAGGGATGAGAAGGGGGAGGAAAAGGAGTGAGAGAGGGAGGGGAAAGAGGAAGGAGGGGAGGGAAGGAGGGAGGGAGGGAGGGAGGGAGGGAGGGAGGAAGGAAGGAAGGAAGGGAGGAAGGAAGGAAGGAAGGAAGGAAGGAAGGAAGGAAGGAGAGGGACAGAGGCAGGGAAGGAAGGAGGAAAGGGAAGGGAAGGGAAGAAGGAAATAGATTTTTTTTTTTTTGGCCAAGTGTGATTGGACACACAAGGAATTTGTCTTGGTGCATATGCTCTCAGTGTTCATAAAAGAAAAGATACCTTCATCAAGGTACAACATTTACAACACAATTGATGGTCAATATATCAATATAAATCATAAGGATTGCCAGCAACAAGTTATAGTCATACAGTCATAAGTGGAAAGAGATTGGTGATGGGAACTATGAAACGATTAATAGTAGTGCAGATTCAGTAAATAGTCTGACAGTGTTGAGGGAATTATTTGTTTAGCAGAGTGATGGCCTTCGGGAAAAAACTGTTCTTGTGTCTAGTTGTTCTGGTGTGCAGTGCTCTATAGCGTCGTTTTGAGGGTAGGAGTTGAAACAGTTTATGTCCAGGATGCGAGGGGTCTGTAAATATTTTCACGGCCCACTTCTTGATTCGTGCAGTATACAGGTCCTCAATGGAAGGCAGGTTGGTAGCAAGAAAGGAAAGAGGGAGGGAATGAAGGAAGGAAAGAGGGAGTGAGGCAAGGAAGGAGGGAAGGGAAGAAGGGAGAAAGGAAGGAGACAGGAAGAGAGGCAGGGAAGGAAGGAGGAAAGGGAAGGGAAGAAGGAGGGAAGGAAGGAGAGACGCAGGAAAGAAAAGGAAAGGAAGGAAAGGAAAGGAAAGAAGGAGGGAGGGAGGGAAGGAAGGAAGGAAGGAAGGGATGAGAAGGGGAGGAAAAGGAAGGAAGAAGGAAGGAGGGAAAGAAGGAGGGAAGGAAGTAAAGAAAGAGAGATGATAAAGCTAGCTAAATAAAGACAGACCACCAAGATATACAGTGTATAAAGAGCAAAGCCATGATAAAGTGCAGTGCATCCTGAAATAAATCCTTCCATCTCCAGCTAGCCAACCATCTTCAGGAATCCTTCCCTCTTCCCGAGTAGCACATACGTCCCTCCATTACACAATAGATTTTCCTCTCTCGGGTTGGAGTTTGCTCGGAAAAAGACATTTTTGTGACCCATAAAACAGGTGATTTAGGCAAAGGGCCCTCCAGAGGCTGTGGGTTAACAAGGCTTGTAATTTAATGGTATTCCTTCTCTCTCTCTCTCTCTCTCCTCTCTCTCATTGGCAGTCCAGGAATGGACAGCTCGGTCTATAAAAACTCTCAGGGAAGTCCCAGGCTGCCAAGACCACCCACCGGCTTTCCACTCTGGAGCCCTCGGAGCCTCTGCCAGATGCAGGTGTGGCCTCCATCTGTTGTGCTAAACGCACTAAAGATTTGCACACTCAACCCGGCTCTGTTGTGGCTGAATGTTGCTGGCTTGCAAAATTTCAACTCCAGAGCAGCTGAAATGTGGAAAGGGAGGGACAGAAGCCCCACCACTCAAGAATTTTTAATTATTATTTTTTTTTACCTCCACCACAGAGTCAGGGTTTGCATGGAAAGTTCCCCTTGGCCCAGCAAACATGGACAACAGCAACAGCAATAGCCCTTAGACTTATACAACGCTTCACAGGGCTTTTACAGCCCTCTCTAAGCGGTTTACAGAGTCAGCCTCTTGCCCCCAACCATCTGGGTCCTCATTTTACCCACCCACCGAAGGACGGAAAGCTAAGTCAACCTGGAGCAAGTCAGGATCAAACTCCTGGCAGTGAGCAATGAATTAGCCTGCAATACTGCATTCTAAACCACTGCCTGAGAGGAAGGAAGGAAGGAAGGAAGAAGGAATGAAGGAAGGAAAGAGGAGGAGGAAGGAAGGAAGGAGGAAGGAAGAAGGAGAAAGGAAGGAGACAGGAAGAGAGGCAGGAAGGAAGGAGGAAAGGAAGGAAGAAGGAGGGAAGGAAGGAGAGACGCAGGAAAGAAAAGGAAAGGAAGGAAAGGAAAGGAAAGAAGGAGGGAGGGAGGGAAGGAAGGAAGGAAGGAGGAAGGGAAGGAAGGAGAGAGAGGGAGGGAGGGAAGGAAGGGAGGGAGGAAAGAGAGAGGGAAGGAGGGAAAGAAGGAGGGAAGGAAGTAAAGAAGACAGACCACCAAGATATACAGTGTATAAAGAGCAAAGCCATGATAAAGTGCAGTGCATCCTGAAATAAATCCTTCCATCTCCAGCTAGCCAACCATCTTCAGGAATCCTTCCCTCTTCCCGAGTAGCACATACGTCCCTCCATTACACAATAGATTTTCCTCTCTCGGGTTGGAGTTTGCTCGGAAAAAGACATTTTTGTGACCCATAAAACAGGTGATTTAGGCAAAGGGCCCTCCAGAGGCTGTGGGTTAACAAGGCTTGTAATTTAATGGTATTCCTTCTCTCTCTCTCTCTCTTTCCCTCCCTCCCTCTCTCTCCTCTCTCTCATTGGCAGTCCAGGAATGGACAGCTCGGTCTATAAAAACTCTCGGGGAAATCCCAAGCTGCCAAGACCACCCACCGGCTTTCCACTCTGGAGCCCTCGGAGCCTCTGCCAGATGCAGGTGTGGCCTCCATCTGTTGTGCTAAACGCACTAAAGATTTGCACACTCAACCCGGCTCTGTTGTGGCTGAATGTTGCTGGCTTGCAAAATGGGTGGGTGGGCGGGAAGCTCCAGAGCAGCTGAAATGTGGAAAGGGAGGGACAGAAGCCCCACCACTCAAGAATTTTTAATTATTATTTTTTTTTACCTCCACCACAGAGTCAGGGTTTGCATGGAAAGTTCCCCTTGGCCCAGCAAACATGGACAACAGCAACAGCAATAGCCCTTAGACTTATACAACGCTTCACAGGGCTTTTACAGCCCTCTCTAAGCGGT
>NC_080543.1:2237958-2250458 GCF_028640845.1 Ahaetulla prasina | reverse complement strand
CATGGCTGCATTCTGAACTAACTGAAGTCTCCGGGTGCACCTCAAGGGGAGCCCCATGTAGAGAGCGTTACAGTAGTCCAGGCGAGAAGTGACGAGGGCGTGAGTGACCGTGCATAAGGCATCCCGGTCTACAAGGGGCGCAATCATGGACCAGGCGAACCTGGTAAAAGCTCTCCTGGAGACAGTCGCCAAATGATCTTCAAAGGACAACCGTCCATCCAGGAGAACCCCCAAATTGCGCACCCTTTCCATCGGGGCCAATGATTCGCCCCCAACAGTCAGCTGCGGTTGCAGCTGACTGTACCGGGATGCCGGCATCCACAGCCACCCAGTCTTTGAGGGGGTGTGGTTGAGCCTGTTTCTCCCCCTCCAGACCCGTACGGCTTCCAAACACCGGGACAACACTTCAACAGCTTCATTGGGGTGGTCAGGGGTGGAAATGTACAGCTGGATGTCATCCCAGTTGATAACTCACCCCAAAACCACTGATGACCTCGCCCAGCGCTGCCACATTTTATCTTAAGGGAGAGAGGTTGAGGGCAGTGGCAACATTCTTCAGGTGGTCAAGGTCGATGCTCTGCACGCCTGCACGAGGATCGGTCGGAGAGAAGGATGAATGAACTGGAAGGACGTGGACACCATCATCAGAGGGCAGTGGGATACCATGGTCCTTAAAATTTGGATCACGTGACCACGGGATGCCGAACTTCAGTTTTGGGAATTGCACTCATGGTGCCAGTCTCTCATGCTAGTAAAGGACTTTGAATGGAACGATGCCAAACCGAGTCTTTTTACGCAGAAGAGGTATCGGAACCTTGACAGATAACTCACCCCAAAACCAGATGTTGAAGGACCCCAGTTTCGAGAACTGAGTCTTGGGTCTCAGCAGAAGGAGAATGGGGAAGAAGAAGGAAGGAAGAAAGGAAAGAAGGAAAGAAGGAGGTAGGGAACAACATGGTCATTAAGCGAATCTGGCTTCCCCAGTGACTTTGCTTGTCGAAAGGTCGCAAAAGGGATCACGTGACCTTGGGACACTGCAACCATCATAAGTACATGCCAGTTGCCAAGTTTCTGAATTTACATAACATAACATAACATAACATCAGAGTTGGAAGGGACCTTGGAGGCCTTCTAGTCCAACCCCCTGCCCAGGCAGGAAACCCTACACCATCTCAGTCAGATGGTTATCCAACATTTTCTTAATAATAATAATAATAATAATAATAATAATAATAATAATAATAATAATAATAATAATAATAATAATAATAATAATAATAATAATTTAATTTGTATACCGCCCTTCTCCCGAAGGACTCAGGGCGGTGAACAGGCAGATAAAATAAAAACGATACATTTCAATAAAAACAATATTTAAAAAACTTATTCCAATAGCCTAAATTTAAAATACAATACAACATATAAAATAAACCCCATAAAATCCATATTAAAACCCTATTAATCCATATTAAAACCCTATTAAGCTCGAAAGCCTGCTCGAAAGAATAGATATGTTTTAAGCTCGCGGCGAAAGGTCCGGAGGTCTGGAAGTTGTCGAAGTCCTGGGGGAAGCTCATTCCAGAGGGTAGGTGCCCCCACAGAGAAGGCTCTCCCCCTGGGGGTCGCCAGCCTGCACTGTCTGGCTGACGGCACCCTGAGGAGACCCTCTCTATGGGAGCGTACCGGTCGGTGGGAGGCATGTGGTAACAGAAGGCGGTCCTGAAGATATCCCGGTCCTGTGCCATGGAGCGCTTTAAAGGTGGTAACCAGCACCTTGAAGTGCACTCGGAAAACCACAGGCAGCCAGTGCAGCCTGCGCAGGATCGGTGTTATATGGGAGCCACGAGTGGCTCCCTCTATCACCCGCGCGGCTGCATTCTGAACTAACTGAAGTCTCCGGGTGCACCTCAAGGGGAGCCCCATGTAGAGAGCGTTACAGTAGTCCAGGCGAGAAGTGACGAGGGCGTGAGTGACCGTGCATAAGGCATCCCGGTCTACAAAGGGGCGCAACTGGCGGACCAGGCGAACCTGGTAAAAAGCTCTCCTGGAGACAGTCGCCAAATGATCTTCAAAGGACAACCGTCCATCCAGGAGAACCCCCAAATTGCGCACCCTTTCCATCGGGGCCAATGATTCGCCCCCAACAGTCAGCTGCGGTTGCAGCTGACTGTACCGGGATGCCGGCATCCACAGCCACTCAGTCTTGGAGGGGTTGAGCTTGAGCCTGTTTCTCCCCATCCAGACCCGTACGGCTTCCAAACACCGGGACAACACTTCAACAGCTTCATTGGGGTGGTCAGGGGTGGAAATGTACAGCTGGATGTCATCCGCGTACAGTTGATAACTCACCCCAAAACCACTGATGACCTCGCCCAGCGGCTTCATGTAGATGTTGAACAGGAGAGGCGAGAGAACCGACCCCTGTGGCACCCCACAAAGGAGGCGCCTCGAGGTCGACCTCTGCCCCCCTGCCAACACCGTCTGCGATCGGTCGGAGAGATAGGATGAGAACCACCGAAGTACGGTGCCTCCCACACCCAATCCCCCCAACCGTCGCAGCAGGATACCATGGTCCTTAAAAATTTGGATCACGTGACCACGGGGACGCCGCAACGGTCATAAATGTGAACAATGGTCATAAGTCAATCGTTTTCAGCGACATCATAACCTTGAATGGTCACTAACCAAACCGCTGTAAGCCTAAGTTTACGTTGGATGGGAATATCGCTCAGATTCGGTCGAAGTCTTGCACCCCCCGAGTCAGATGTTGAAGGACCCCAGTTTCGAGAACTGAGTCTTGGGTCTCAGCAGAACAAGGGGGGGGGAAAATGCAACGTTAAGAAGAAAAGGTTTCATCTTTGCCCGTCTTTTGCAAGAAACCAGGGAAGGGAAGCCCTTCAAAAGCAAAAGCTAATTGGCAAAAGCTGTTCACTAAATAATAGGTGCCTTAAATGGCTCTCACGGCTGTGTGCTTGTGTTTAGGGCAGAGCTTTCCAAACTTGGCAACTTGTAAGGGTGTGGGGTGTGTGTGTGTGTGTGTGTGTGTGTGTGTGTGTGTGTGTGTGTACTTCAACTCAAAGAATTTTTGTGGCTCAGGATTGAACTGTGGAGTTTTTGGTGCTCTCTGAGCTTGGTTGTTTCCTTGCAGATGTTTCAGGACCCAACTAGGGAACATCATCAGTGCTAGAAGGGAGTGGGGCTTATATGGAGGAGGAGGAGGAGGAGGAGGAGAAAGATGACTGTGAGGTCCTTGATGTTCTCTGAGTTGGTTGTTTTCTTGCAGACATCTCATGACCCAATTAAGGACATCATCGGTGCTGGAAGGGAGTGGGATTTACAGAGAGGAGGAGGAGGAGAAGGTGGAGGAGGAGGAGGAGGAGGAGGAGGAGGAGGAGGAGGAGGAGGAGGAGGAGGAGGAGGAGGAAGACTGTGGGGTTTCTGGTGCTCTCTGAGCTTGATGGTTTTCTTGCAGGCATTTATCTTTTTTTTAATTTTTTTTAATTTGTACCCATTAAAACATAAGACAAACATACGACATTTATATCTATATCACTATTTCTTATCAGCTATTCAGAGCGGTCCTTTCTTACTATATATAGATATTTCAATCCTATCTTATTTTACTTTTATGATCTATCTTCCTTTATTTCATCTCCATTCTACCCTATTATTCAGTTTTCTTATCTTTCCTTTCTTTCAGGCATTTCATGACCCAACTAGTTAATGTAATCAGTGATGGGAGTGGGGTTTGTAGGGAGGAGGAGGAAAAGGAGGAGGAGGAGGAGGAGAACCGTGGGGTCCTTGGTGCTCTCTGAGCCTGGTTGTTTTCTTACTGACATTTCATTGCCCAACTACATAACATCATCAGTGCTAGTGAGTGTGAGGTTTGTTCCCTTTTTACATGCAAGAGCTTGCCCTACCTGTGTTGTTGGGGATGTGGTCTTTTTCCTTGGCAGTTCCTTGATTAGCCTGGACCAGAATATTTCCTCTCTAGCACCCAACATCCGGATAAGCAGGGATTAACACCAGACAAACAAGTAAGCAGAAAACCACGGCCCAATCAAGGAAGACGACTTCAGCTTCAATCGCAATAATACAAAAGCAAACAATAGATTTAAACTTAATGTGAACCGCTCCAATCTAGATTGCAGAAAATATGACTTCAGTAACAGAATTATTAATGCTTGGAACTCACTACCTGACTCTGTGGTCTCTTCTCAAAATCCCCAAAGCTCTAACCAAAAACTGTCTACTATTGGCCTCACCCCATTCCTAAAAGGACTATAAGGGGCGTGCATAAGAGCACAAAAGTGCCTACCGTTCCTGTCCTATTGTTCCCTTTCATTTATCCAATTAATATAGTTATTGCATAATTTTGCTCATATATATGCTTATATGATATGTAGTTATTTTATGTTAATGCTTGTGTATATTGTTGTGACAAAATAAAAATAAAAAAAGTGCCAAGAAGAGCTGCCATCACAACCAGGTGAGACGGTTTTATTTATTTATTTTATTTATTTATTAAATTTTTATACCGCCCTTCTCCCGAAGGACTCAGGGCGGTGTACAGCCAGAGTACCCGAAAAAAATAGTCACATGACCACACAGGAGGGTGAGAGTTGCCACCATCGGAACTGCAGGACTAGGTTGTAAGCACCTTTTGGGGGTTGTCTGTCGAATCCTTGAACGGACACTAAGTGAGGACTACTTGCATTGTTTTTAATCCCAAGGGCAGCCTTGGGGCTTCAGCCAGGGGCAATTCCACTTGAAAAAATATAACCTCGGAAGGTTTGATGAGCAGGGCATGAAAACGGCTTTTCTCTGAGAGGCTGAAATTTAGGAGAGCTCCAAGGCCGGCTTAGTGGACAAATTGGCTGCGTTACGGAAGGACCTTCGAAGGAAGTCAACATCATTTAGGAAAGATTGGAGTTTCTGTCCCACGGGCTCAGCTGACGGCTGAGGAGCCACTTCAGTGGGAGACGGAGCCTTAAAGGATTACGCGACTTGGCACCAAAGAAAGTGGATGGCAGGAGCAGGTCCTTGAAACCTTATTAAGGGCAGCGGGAGGGAGAAGAACTTGGCCAACTTCAGAAGGGAGGGAGGGAGGGAGGGAGGAGGGAAGGAAGGAAGGAAGGAAGGAAGGAAGGAAGGAAGGAAGGAAGGAAGGAAGGAAGGAAGGAAGGAAGGAAGGAAAGAGGAGACAAGAAAGGGAGGGAGGAAGAGGAAGGGAAAGAGGAAATGGGAGAAAGAAAAATACAAGAAAGAGGGAGGGTGAAGGAAGGAAGGAAGGAAGAAGAGGGAAGGGAGGGAGGGAGGAAGGAAAGGGAGGGAGGGAAGGAGGAAGGAAGGAAAGAAAGAGAGAGAGAGACAAGAAAGGGAGGGAGGAAGAGGGAGGGAAGGAAGAAATGGGAGAAAGAAAAATACAAGAAAAAGGGAGGGCGAAGGAAGGAAGAAGAGGAATAGAGGGAGGAGGAAGGAAGGAGGAGAGGGAGGGAGGGAGGGAAGGAGGAAGGAAGAAGAGGAACAGAGGGAGGAGGAAGGAGGGAGAGGAGGAGGAGGAAGGAGGAAGGAAGAAGAGGAACAGAGGGAGGAGGAAGGAGGAGAGGGTGGGAGGGAGGAGGAAGGAGGAAGGAGGAAGGAAGAAGAGGAACAGAGGGAGGAGGAAGGAAGGAGGGAGAGGAGGAGGAGGGAAGGAGGAAGGAAGAAGAGGAACAGAGGAGGAGGAAGGAAGGAGGGAGAGGGAGGAGGAGGAAGGAGGAAGGAAGAAGAGGAACAGAGGGAGGAGGAAGGAAGGAGGAGAGGAGGAGGAGGGAAGGAAGGAAGAAGAGGAAACAGAGGGAGGGAGGAAGGAGGGAGAGGGTGGGAGGGAGGGAGGGGAAGGAGGAAGGAGGAAGGAAGAAGAGGGAACGGAGGGAGGGAGGGAGGAAGGGAAGGGAGGGAGGGAAGGAGGAAGGAAGAAGAGGAACAGAGGGAGGAGGAAGGAAGGAGGGAGAGGAGGAGGAGGGAAGGAGGAAGGAAGAAGAGGGAACAGAGGGAGGGAGGAAGGAAGGAGGGAGAGGGAGGGAGGGAGGGGAAGGAGGAAGAAGAGGAACAGAGGGAGGAGGAAGGAGGAGAGGGTGGGAGGGAGGGAGGGAAGGAGGAAGGAGGAAGGAAGAAGAGGAGGAGGAAGAAAATATTGTATTGTATTGTGTTTGTGAGCTGGGGAATTCTGGGAATTGAGGTCCTCCCATCTTAACTTGCCAAGGTTGAGAAATCGTGGCTTAACATGATGTCCTGGTTCACACAGCCAAGAAAAATCAGGGGTTTGCTTCTCACAGCACAGTAACCCCGTCCCTTTCCTGCATCACCACAAGCTTAAGTTAGCACATTCGTACAACATGCTGGACTTTTAATCCAACTGGTTTAGCAAGCTGGGCCAAGCCAGCCTGCCTACGCCTTCCAAAATGTTTTCATGGGAACTTCAATTGTCCAGTAAGAGAATAGCAAAATAATAGAATAGCAGAATAAAATAAGAGAAACAAAATAAGAGAATAGCAGAATAACAAAATAGCAAAACAACAGGATAATAGAATAGCAGAAGAACAGAATAAGAGAACAGCAGAAGAACAGAAGAGCAAAATAACAGACTAGCAGGATAATCCAACGGCAGAATAACAGCATAACAGACTAACAGAGTTGGAAGGGACCTTGGAGGTCTTCCAGTCCAACCCCCTGCTCAGGCAGGACACCCTATATCAGTGATGGCTGACCTTTTTTTCCTTGGGTGCCGAAGGCACACACGCGCTAACACACGCGCACCCACACCCATAATGTGACCCCCACACACAAATGCCCCGGCCCCCTGCACATATGCATGCGATCCACCCGTCCCCCGTTTTGGGCATAGCAGGCCACCCTGAAGCCTCCAGAGGCCAGAAACAGCCTGTTTCTGGACTTCCAGTAGGCCTGTTTTTTGCCCTCCCCAGGCCCTGGAGGCCTTCCCCTGGCCCGCCGTAGGCCCTCCATAGCTGGAAACAAACTATTGTGGCTCCAGCCCCCGAACCCGGCCCCATGCCCAACAGTGACTCTGAGAGTGAGGGGGAAGGGCCGGTAAGGCTTACCTTGGGAGCACCGATTCCTTTGGCCCGGCTCTAGTAGCCAGAACCAGACCAGTCGGAGGACATAATAAGGCCGTCATCCCCTGATTCCTCCCTTCCCCAGGCTACACCTTCAGACGCAGCTGATAATAATAATCAAGCTTGGCTTGACCCACGCTTCAGAAGATTAGAGAGGCCGTGTCATCAAAGGGAAGGGTGGGGCAGGAGTCCCACCCCACAGGATATATAAGGAGCTTTGGGACTGCTCTCACTCCACGGGAAGCAAAAGCTTAGCTGAACCGTTTCAAAAAGAGCTGAAAGTCTTGCTATGTGAGTCATTTGTTTGAACTTTGGCAGGCAGCTGCGATTTCTCTGCCAGGACTGATAAGAGCCGTGAATCCACTGGCTGAAGGCCAGCTCGTGAGTCTGAAGTGGAGAAGGAGACAGAACACAACCCGTTTCCCGATTTCCGGGAAGCCTCAGCTGGCGCACAGATGCATGGTGGAGCTGACCTAGGGCAACGGCTCGCATGCCTGCAGAGATGGTGCCATAGGTTCACCATCATGGTCCTCTATCGTTGTTCTGTCCTTAATTTCTTGGCTGTGACAAAATTAGGAAATCTACCTCGTGCCTTAAAGCAGGGGTCTCCAACCTTGGTCCCTTTAAGACTTGTGGACTTCAACTCCCAGAGTTCCTCAGCCAGCTTTGCTGGCTGAGGGACTCTGGGAGTTGAAGTCCACAAGTCTTAAAGGGACCAAGGTTGGAGACCCCTGCCTTAAAACCTGCCTGGTGTTGGGGAAAATAAATGTTCTTCCAAGTGCTGTAGATCCAAGATCTGTTGCCTTCCTCAAGCTTTGCTGATGGATGGGAGCGATCTAGATTTCTTAATCTCCCTGGCTTGTTAACGTTTTTGGAAAACCAGGCCGAGCGTCCCAATATTAATGGGTCGATTAGCAGGAAAAGCTGCTGCCCTGCAAACATTTGTTCCGTCGTTGACAGCTTGACGAAAGAGTTTCCGGAAATCTGCTTATGTTCGAGTTGCATTTGGGGCATTCTGAGATCAGCCAAGGTCAGCTGAATGCTGATCGCCCTCATTTTTATTTTTAATTTATTTTTTTTACAGAAGCAGAGATTATCTTGAGGGGGGGGGAGTTGATCTGCCAAATGAGGGCCTTCCCACCCAGGTTTCCCTGTAATAATTTATTTATTTTATTTATTTATTTGCATTTATATCCCGCCCTTCTCCGAAGACTCAGGGCGGCTTACACTATGTTAGCAATAGTCTTCATTCTATTTGTATATTTATATACAAAGTCAACTTATTGCCCCCAACAATCTGGGTCCTCATTTTACCTACCTTATAAAGGATGGAAGGCTAAGTCAACCTTGGGCCTGGTGGGGCTTGAACCTGCAGTAATTGCAGGCAGCTGCTGTTAATAACAGACTGCATTAGCAGTCTGAGCCACAGAGGCCCTAATCTTTGGATGTACAGATAGTCACAAAGGTGGTTTTTTTTCCTCAAGAGGCAACTGGACTTTCTGGTTTCTCTTTGAAGATGTTTCGCTTCTCCTCCAAGAAGCTTCTTCAGTGGTGAAGGATGGAAGGATTTATTTTCCTTGAAGACAACTGGTCATTTGCATCCTTTTAGAAGGTCATTGAGGCCACCTGGAGGTTTACCTGTGTCCTCAGGGTCTCACCTGAGTGGTGCAAATGGGTGTGGAGCCTTCATTGGAACTGTTGAAAGGATTGTGTTGTAGACTGGAGAAAGACGATGTTGTATCCCTCCCCCTCTGTTGAGGGAGGGCCGTTCAGTTTTGACCTTGATGGCCTCTTTGATCCCTCTTTCAAACCAGCGGCCTTCTCTGTCCAAAATATGGACTCTGCTGTCTTCAAAAGAGCGGCCTTTGTCTTTTAAATGCAGATGGACCACTGAATCTAGTCCTGATGGGTTTGTTCTCCTACGTTGTGCCATGCGTTTGTGAAGTGGCTGTTTTGTTTCCCCAACACGCACATGGCTCACTGCATTGTACTGCATACAACACGTTGGTCATTTGCATCATTTTAGAGAATCGTTGAGGCCACTTGGAGGTTTACCTGTGTCCTCAGGGTCTCACCTGAGTGGTGCAAATGGGTGTGGAGCCTTCTTGGAACTGCTGAAAGGATTGTATGGTAGACTGGAGATAGACGATGTCGTATCCCTCCCCCTCTGTTGAGAGAGGGACGCACAATTTGGACATAGATGGCCTTTTTGAGCCCTCTTTCAAACCAGCGGTCTTCTCTGTCCAGAATGTGGACTTTGCTGTCTTCAAACGAATAGCGCTTGTCTTTTAAATGCAGATGGACCGCTGAATCTAGTCCTGATGGGTTTGTTCTCCTACGTTGTGCCATGCGTTTGTGAAGTGGCTGTTTTGTTTCCCCAATGCGCAGATCTGCACCGTCAGAGCTGAAGAAGCTTTTTAGATGAGAAGCGAAATGTCTTCAGAGAAAAACCAGAAAATCAAAGTTGCCTCTTGAAAAAAAAGCACCTTTGGGACAACCAGGATCTCCAGAGACATTTGGCGTGCAGGTAGTCCTCAACTTGTAACCATTCGTTTAGTGACTGTTCGGAGTTACAGCGACACTGAAAAAAAGTGACTTTACCATTTTCCACACTTACGACTGTTAAAGCCTCCCCATTGGACACTTGCTCAAAATTCACACGATTGGAACTTGATTCGTATTTACGACGGTGGCAGTTGTACGATCCCCTTTTGCAAGCAAAGTCCAGGGGGAAACCAGATTCGCTTAACAACATGTTACCGACTTAACAACTGCAGCGATTGGCTTAAGACATGTGGCAAGACAAGTCGTAAAATGGAACAAAACTCACTTAACGAATTTCTCACTGAGCAACATAAATTCTGGGCTCCATTTTTTTAAAATTTGCATTTATATCCCGCCCTTCTCCGAGGACTCAGGGCGGCTTACATTGTGTTAAGCAACAGTCTTCATCCATTTGTATATTATATACAAAGTCAACTTATTGCCCCCAACAATCTGGGTCCTCATTTTACCTACCTTATAAAGGATGGAAGGCTGAGTCAACCTTGGGCCTGGTGGGGCTTGAACCTGCAGTAATTGCAGGCAGCTGCTGTTAATAACAGACAGACTTAATCTGCTGAGCCACCAGAGGCCCTTTGTGGTCGTAAGTTGAGGACTACCTGTATATGGTAAGTTTGGGGTATCTCTAGGGCAGGGGTCTCCAACTTGGCAATTTTAAGACTTGTGGACTTTGCTGGCTGAGGGATTCTGGGAGTTGAAGTCCACAAGTCTTAAAGTGGCCACGGTTGGAGACCCCTGCTCTAGGGGCCAAGGTATGTTGCATCCATCAACTTCATGGCAGTCTTTTTAAAAAGTTAATTAAACGGAGAAGATTTTTATAGTGGAAAAGAAGACACCAAATTGTTGATGAGAAGAAAATTAACCAAAGCCGCTGCCTCGATGCGTAATTCATCAGTGTCAAAAACACAACAACCTGTTCCTGTCACACTGGCTGTGTAAGAACACATTTAATCACATCCATTAACAGCGAACAAGCAAAGGTGAACCCCTGCCGAACTGACTCCGTTTTAACCTGGGTTAATTTTCCCGTGATTCTGCTCAGGGTTTTTGGATCTAAGCCTGCTGAGTTAGGGCCAGGAATCGTGTTGCCCCAAAAAGTGTGTAACGTCAAGGGAGACATTGGAAGAATTAGGTTGTGTGAAGGCAAGTCTTCCCTTGGGCATGGAAGGACCTGAGGGATCCTTGTTGCTCTCTGAGCTGGGTTGGTTTCTTGAAGACGTTTCTTTACCTAACTAGGGAACATCATCAGTGCTAGAAGGGAGGAGGGTTTGTAGAGACAAGGAGGAGGAGGAGAAGGAAGATGACTGTGGTTCTTTGTGCTCTGTTTGCGTGGTGTTTTCTTGCAGATGTTTCATTACCCAGCGAGGTAATATCATCAGTGTTAGAAGGAGGTTGGGTTTGCAGGGAGGAGGAGAAGGAAAACGGTCTCTGCAAACCTCTCTCCCTTCTAGCACTGATGATGTTACCTAGTAACATAACATAACATAACAACAGAGTTGGAAGGGACCTTGGAGGCCTTCTAGTCCAACCCCCTGCCCAGGCAGGAAACCCTACACCATTTCAGTCAGATGGTTATCCAACATTTTCTTAAAAATTTCCAGTGTTGGAACATTCACAACTTCTGCAGGCAAGTTGTTCCACTTATTGATTGTTCTAACTGTCAGGAAATTTCTCCTTAATTCTAAGTTGCTTCTTTCTTTGATCAGTTTCCACCCATGGCTTCTTGTTCTACCCTCAGGTGCTTTGGAGAACAGCCCGACTCCCTCTTCTTTGTGGCAGCCCCTGAGATATTGAAAGACTGCTATCATGTGTTGGGTCATAAAATGTCAGCAAGAAAACCACCAAGCTCAGAGAGCACCAAGGACCCCACAGTCCTCCTCCTCCTCCTTCCTCCTTCTTCCTTTTCCTCCTCCTCCTCTCTTCAAACCTCCCTCCCTTCTAGTACTGATGATGTTCCCTAGTTGGGTCATGAAACATCTGTAAGCAAACCACCCAGCCCAGAGAGCACCATGGACCACCCAGTCCCGCCTCCTCAACTCCATACTCAGATACAGAAGAAGCCGTGGTCATGCCAGCATGCGTCTTAGAAAACCATGCGCTAAGCACTTTCTTAACTTTGAGCAAGGCTGCGACGGCACTACAAACGTCTCTACGTAATCCTGGTTTAATAGAGGTCATCTCGCCCTAAATTTGGAGTGGCGCAAGAGACAAAGCCAGAAGCAACTAAGCCCCCATAGGCCTCAACCACGTCAGGTGAGGCCTCACTCAGGACTGGTAGCATTGCACCTGGTGGGAATATCAAATATTTTGGTGTCCTGAGTCAGCAGCTCACAGCTTCTCTGCTAAACCATCCATAAACATTCGGTTAGAGGCTGTTTTGACATCATCCTGGCCTGCGGGCAGATTCACAAAACATGCTAACTATGCAAAGAAGTAATTGGTATCATTTAGAGAGCCTAGTCTAGTGGCCTAGTGGTTAAGGCGCTGGTTAGACTGAGCACCAAGTGGTGATCTTAGGCCAATCACCAGGAGATGGGGAGTTCTAGTCCCGCCTTAGGCATGAAAGCCAGTTGGGTGACTCTGTGCCAATCACCAGGAGACGGTGAGTTCTAGTCCCGCCTTAGGCACAAAAGCCAGTTGGGTGACTCTGTGCCAATCACCAGGAGACGGTGAGTTCTAGTCCCGCCTTAGGCACAAAAGCCAGTTGGGTGACTTTGTGCCAATCACCAGGAGACGGTGAGTTCTAGTCCCGCCTTAGGCACAAAAGCCAGTTGGGTGACTCTCTGCCAATCACCAGGAGACTGTGAGTTCTAGTCCTGC